>NC_141259.1:7368200-7555700 GCF_054856555.1 Leptonotus elevatus
ATGACAGTCACGTACACTTAAGCTAAATGAGTTGTGAAGGCACTTTAAGTCATCAAAGACTTTCGAATTACTCATGATAGTTGAACATGTTGAGCTAGAGCAATATATGACACTTTTAACTCCCCTCACCAATCTGAGCCTGGCGCAGAATCAAGGACCATACAATAATCACTTGGCACAGGCAATTATATAAAAAAAAAAAATTAGAATATTAATTAAAATTTCTCATTAGTACACCCTGATGTTTTAGGAAATTAGTTTAATGATAGGGGGGCTCTGGTCTTCATCCTCTCTCAGCAGGGGCACAGTTTGCCCTGAGAGCAAGAGTTAAGGCCCGGGAAAAGTGACAGAGCATACTGTGAATATAAATGAGGGGAAGAAGAGGGAGGAAGTCAAAGAGAGTTGGAGGTGGTGCATTGGATTAGGTGGTGGCGTGTTTTAATTGGAGTGCTGCTGGGATATTTACATGCTTAATGTGTAACCCAGATTTGTAAAGCACAACATAATGTACTGCTGCGGCATTCATAAACAGTTTGATGCCATCTGTGGTCTAAAGAATAGAACTCAGTACGGCATTGATACATATTTTGAAACTATAAAAAAAAAAAAATAGATACTGGTGTCAGGCGGCATGATCACAATTTCAAAACAATCACAATTTTTAGGGAAAACGAAAAAAAAAAGTTAATTCATTATAATTTGAGAGCAAACTATTTCAACCCTTCAGATTGGTAAATTTTTGTGTGAGAAAATATCACGTGGGGACTGACCATTGATATTGATATGTAGGGGGAAAAAAAAAAAAGACTACATTTCAACATAGGAATTTTCTAGCTTTCCTAATGATTTTAAAAACTGTATTTACACACAAACTATATTGGTTCTTCTAAGTCAGGGTTAGGGAACCCTGGTCCTCGAGAGCCACTGTCCTGCCTGTTTTCCATGTCTCTCGCCTCAAACACAGCAGACTCGCTCATCAGCTAATCAGAAAACGATCTTGTTCATCAATCAGGTGTGTTGATGGAGGGAGACATGGAAAACAGGCAGGACTGCGGCTTTTGAGGACCAGGGTTCCCTACCACTGTTGTAAGTCATATATGCTATGCCATGCACCAAAGTGCAAATCAACTATGTCGTTTTTTGTGTAATCGGTAAAAGTTACAAACCAACCAATAAACGGTGATCAAAATTACCATTCCCTGTGCTTTGCTTTCCGTTTTGCCATAGTTACCTTGGAAAAGTAACTTAGTTAATTACTTGCTTTCAAAAGTACTTAGTTACTTTACAGATTACTTGTTTTAAAAAAGTAGCTACATTAGATTACAAGTTACTTTAATAGTTACACTGAGCAGATACTGACCACCCGGCTTAAAAATGGCACTTAGTTTTGCCAGTTAATTGGAAGTGTGCTTTTAACCAGTTTAGCAACAAAGTTTACATGGTAATCACAAAACTCAACATTTATCATGTACATTGTTTATAAATATAATGATTACATCTGGTGTGGCTGTGACTGTTTTTTTCCCTTTTTTGACAAATAGTTGTTAAAGCTACGTAGATAACACTAGTCTGTCAACAGTGCTCCTTTCTGTGGTATTAAATGTTGCCTCTTGTAAAAATATTGATGTTACTTACATGAAGAAGTGAATATATGCTTCAAAGTCACTTTTAATGATATTTAAAAAGTATCTATAGTCTGATTACTTGACTGGAAATAGTAATGTGATTAATGGTTACGGGCATATTTTTCCCATGGTATGCCACCAAAAAAAGCATGCAGGTGCTATTCATTTCAGCATCAAAATTGAGCTCACTGTGACACTGCATTGCACAAGAAACTGGACCAGGTGCTTGAGTTCACAAAGTTATTTATTAACCAAGATCAGCATTCAAATTTATTCCGTTGCCACAGCTGCCACCGTCTCACGCGCACCCCACAAACACAAAGTGCTTATCACCTCTCTCCGTCTTATCTCCGTTTCCCTTGTCATATATAGATTTATATTTTACCCTATGCTTCCCCCTTCTATTATTTTGTCCCATTTGCACAGATTGCTTGTCTCCAAACAAACAAAAGCACAAACTTCCTCAGTTGTAACAATGGACGAGTTCATGAGATGCCATACATTTTAAAATGTTGCACTGGCAACCCGAGTCATGGGACATGCAGTCCTAGATTTGCCATTGCTGATACCGTTTGTCGCTGCACCTTTGAAATTCAACTTTTCATTTATAAATAACATCCCTGTCACACTTCCTCTGATGAAAGCGCTCGCCTACATGCAACACGGTCGTCATTTTATAACACCCACAAATTCTGGGGTGGCTGATTTCTATTCCCCCTTGTCAGACTGAAAACACTACACAGGAAGGAAACGCTTTCTGGTAACCTACATACAATTCCGCACTGCACAACATGTCAAACATCAAAGCGATGGCAGTTTCTATCCGTGGATTTTTACTTCAAATCATCCTGCATGCAAGCATTGTACCCCCCCCCCCCCAACCACCCCTTTACCGACTCTCTTCGGAGAAGAGATCATTGTGTTTGACAAATAGACCCACGCGGGTAAACAGGTGCACCCATCCCAACTGTGAATGTATTAACTTTGGTGAATGCCAATTTGCCTGAATGACTTAAGGTGTCAAAACAGTGAGGAAACATATTATAACCCGCTATTGATGCCTAAGCCTTATGTGACGCATTTGAAGCACCTTTCATCTTTTTGTCACAATACTTGTATTGAGGGATTCTATGCGGTAGGAGAAGCAGGGATGATATTTTCTAACATTCCTTTGTGCGGTTCTGTCAGTTTGTTTCCATATGTAGCTGGCAAACAGTGGCGCAGGCAGGCCTCCATTTCTGGGAGAGTCTGTTCCCGGAGTGTGTACATATTTTCGGACAATGGATGGTGATGCAAGAATGAATAATGTCCTTGCCTTAGGGCAGCATGCTCTGCAATATCCAACAGAGTCTCCCCGACTGTTCAGCAGCCAGAATGAATGGAGCGCCGAACCGCATTTCACCTCCTTCAAGCATGTGGACTCGGAATAGCTGACAGGTTGAAACCATACAATACATGCAAGTGCAGACAGAGTCAGAAAATGCTATTGTGTGACAAACATACATGACCTGAATACCACACAGTGACAGATTTAATAGTTTAGGTGTGTAATTCTGTAAATATGGATAGGAAAACGATTTCTGACTTTTACTGGGACTTGAGGCCGGGTTCTGTCTCCATTTCTGTTTTGGTGGCTACTAAGCTACAGTACATACGATAAACTCGCTTCTTGTCAGAGGTGGACATTCCGTCAATATGACAGAAGGTCTCTCAATCTGATGCCCGTTTTGTTACTGGATAACAAATAACGGGAAATTTAGAAAAATCGACGGACTAAGCAAGTGGTTTTTCATCCATCAACGTAATCGGCAATAACCAGGTTAGTACCAACTGCCGGACTTCCGATGACTGAAGCTTGGTTTATGCTTTCAGCAACCAGGCCGTCCTATAATCTAAAGGGGCCATGATGGTACCAGAAATGAGGATGTTGGAAAGCGTAGGTGAGAGGAAAGGAGACAGACTGTTGGCTACGCACCGGGTTGCATGATTGTTGTCTTGGCGTGGTTATGGCAAACAGTAATCTTTTCTGTGTTCTCATTAAATAATTTGTTGCTACTGCCAATCGGCTATCATCTTGCGGCGCCTCTGTTATTGTCAACTTCCGTCAATAAACTGAAAGAAGAAGAAAAAGAAAAAGAAGAGCGGAATAACAATAAAAAAAGAAGATAAAGAAGAGGAAGAAGGAGAAAAACAATTAGAAGAACCCCTTCAGAAATGTGAAATGGAAAAAAAACTTATTTTTAATACTTAATTTGAGCTGGTCACATCACTGAATTAAGTTGAACCGAAAAGCACTATTTCACCATTCACCAGTTCATCACGATAATAATGATGACAGTCTGACGACCCAATGAAATTTACTGACGGTCCTAAAATGGCACAGACTGGTGAAATCTACTGACGGCCCCAAAGTGTCACGCTTCGGTTCCGTGGGGTTGGGTTTTTGTTTGTTTTTGGGTGTTCATGTTCTTTGTTGTCTGTGTGTGTGTCTTGTCAAGTAATTAGCACAGGTGTATTTAGTTTGTGGGGTTTTTCAGTCAGTGTGGGAGCATTGTCTACGTTATTTGTAGGAGTTTGTATGTCAAGTCTTCGTCACAGCTAAGTCGTCTCCGTCGCAGGCAAGTCGTCTCCGTCGCAGGCAAGTCGTCTCCGTCGCAGGCAAGTCGTCTCCGTCGCAGGCAAGTCGTCTCCGTCGCAGGCAAGTCGTCTCCGTCGCAGGCAAGTCGTCTCCGTCGCAGGCAAGTCGTCTCCGTCGCAGGCAAGTCGTCTCCGTCGCAGGCAAGTCGTCTCCGTCGCAGGCAAGTCGTCTCCGTCGCAGGCAAGTCGTCTCCGTCGCAGGCAAGTCGTCTCCGTCGCAGGCAAGTCGTCTCCGTCGCAGGCAAGTCGTCTCCGTCGCAGGCAAGTCGTCTCCGTCGCAGGCAAGTCGTCTCCGTCGCAGGCAAGTCGTCTCCGTCGCAGGCAAGTCGTCTCCGTCGCAGGCAAGTCGTCTCCGTCGCAGGCAAGTCGTCTCCGTCGCAGGCAAGTCGTCTCCGTCGCAGGCAAGTCGTCTCCGTCGCAGGCAAGTCGTCTCCGTCGCAGGCAAGTCGTCTCCGTCGCAGGCAAGTCGTCTCCGTCGCAGGCAAGTCGTCTCCGTCGCAGGCAAGTCGTCTCCGTCGCAGGCAAGTCGTCTCCGTCGCAGGCAAGTCGTCTCCGTCGCAGGCAAGTCGTCTCCGTCGCAGCTAAGTCGTCTCCGTCGCAGCTAAGTCGTCTCCGTCGCAGGCAAGTCGTCTCCGTCGCAGGCAAGTCGTCTCCGTCGCAGGCAAGTCGTCTCCGTCACGGCGACCAGTCTCGTCACATCCGGTCCAGTCATGGCAACTAGTCTAGTCGTGTCCTGCATTGGGTCCGCCATCCCTCAATTACTCACATGTCATAAGGTAGCGGCTGTAATTTAGCAAAGACTGAAGCGCGGACTGACGGACTGACGATTACAATTTGGTACAGCTTGAAATAATGACGAATTGACGACAACGGACGAATGTCAAAATTCATTGGCTCGCCCACCTCTACTTGTCATATGCTCGGGTGATAGAAAGACATTAACCAGCCATAGAGCTGGACTCAAAGTCAAACAAAAGACATTGGACAATAACTTCCATTCTCCTACTATACATCTTTCTGAAATTGACCCTGCACATCAGAGTGGCAATAGGTAAAGAAAGCATAGGTCAAGTGGGGGATGTTAGCGCCTCACATCCTCCAGCCCCTCACCCAGTCACTCACAAACCACTTCCTCCAATTTGCAACTGTAGCTGTCTAGATGTTGACCTTGCCATGCTACATTGATTTCGCTACTCGGCGTGCAGAACGTCCACTTATATTAAGCATGTAAGCAGATTGGGGGGGTTGGTTTGAGTTGACAGGTCCGACACCAGACACCAGGTACCTCCCCCCTCGCCAACACTCTCAGGTCCTCTGACATACGTCTAATAGGTGTTGACAGGCTCTCAGATTGGGAAATGTTAATGACGGCGTATGCTTGGGAGATCTTGCTGTCCCAGGATGATAATATAAAAGGGTTTGGGGATTGGGTGGAATTAAAAAAGGTACTTGATATAATGGAATTGCATGAGAAGGGCGAGACTATCAGTACATAGCATCGATTAAATCTGTAAGAAACCTATATTCTCTCAAAAATCTCAAACATCTGTCCCATTAATAAGGTCTCAGGAAATCTCGGATGTGTTCTGCTTTCAAGGTGAGATGACACAAACCAGTAGCCATAACAACAACAACAAAACATTCATGCAGCAATGAAAATGCCCCAACAAGAACAAGATGAGGAATTGTGACCCTGTAAGGACCTTCAAATAACAGAAACGACCATGAAATAAATGAATTCAAATTAACAAATGTTATTTTGGGTTGAGAGTGGCCTCTCTGACATTGCAATCAGTGTTCCATTGGTTGGGGGGGAAAGGTGGGGGTAGCGGTGGAGCAGTTAGAGCCTCTTATTACCACGGGTACTACTTTCTTTCTTCCAATAGCTGCCACTTTGCAAGGCCGTTGCAAGGAGGTGAGCTAAGGTTGAGATTGAGTGTCTGTAATTGGGCCAAATATACACTTGTCGACAAAGTGGCTTTTTCATTTGTTAATGTTTCCATTTTAACAATACATCCAGGAAATATTTGTCATCATTCAACAGTATGAATATTTGTCATAAGAAATGTTGATAAGCTTTTCTGCACAATACGTTGCATAACCGGGGCGGCAATAATGTCAGTTTGTTTATGGCGATCACAAGTTTAGGGGTTTTATTTTTTGATGTTGTACCTCAACATCAAAAAATAAACAAACTCATTCACTCCCAGCCATTTTCATTGAAGCAACCCCAGTCGCTCCCAGCTGTTTTACTGGATTTTGACTGATTTGAGGTCCACAGAATATTTTGTCCTATTGCTATAAAAAAAAAACATGGAACCTACTAAAAGAAAAAATTAGTCTCTTCTTTCATCAGAAAAAAAAGTACATTTGTATCTGTTTCCGTTTTGCAGCAATTAGCATTAGAATATAGCCAAGTAACACCATTATTCCTGTTGAAAACACTGGGAAAAAGAGCTTGTTGCAACATGGCCCTGGCTGATCTCTTATACTCTCCTGCCACCTGCTGGCCGTTTTTTTTGTAATAACTACCATTGCTTTAAGCAACCTCTTCAGGTCAGAAGCTGTATCAAAGTCTTCTAATTAAAAAAAAACATACAAAGACGTATTTTACGTTTTGGGATTTGAACGAGCTAATGGAACTGAACCCTCACTCAGTGATAATCAGTTGAGGGTGTCACACAATATCATCTGACAGAGTGAGTAAGAGAGAGAGAATATGCTTGCAGGTGGTCTAACTGGATTTATTGATGAGAGTGAAGGTCAGGTGTTTGATTCTATTTAAAAAGCTACAACTTTTGTAATAGGGAGTAGAGTAGAGAGTTTTGGAAACTCAAAAACAGCTGTGCAGTACTTCGCAAATGCAACGGGCACACCCTAACAAAAATATGTAATGTCAAAAAATGAGGCACTATTTTATTTAACAGGAAATGCAGTTCACACTACATGTCCGTCCGCCAATATTAACCAGTGAACAAGCAAAAGCCAAAGATGAAGAACATCCCCAGTCTAACACATTTCAAACTTTTATTTTTATTTTATTTTATTTTTAAGAGTACAGCTGAATGGCAACGCCCTCACCATTTGTAACAGCTCTTCAATCAATCTGATGCAATTGGCCTTTTTGCTAAAACACGTGGTGACAAGCCCTTAACCCCATTCAGCCTCCGACGCTCAAGATGAAGTCTGATTTCAATATGAATGTGAGCTTTGCATTTGATCAAGCACAGAGGCTACCCAGAAATTGGTCACACACGGGTGGTCCGGCTTCACAGAATCACAACCTTTTTTTTTTTATGTTGATGTCTCAGATGGGTGTTTATCATACTGTATACTTCATTTTACATGGACTTCATGTTGAATAATGGGCAGATTCATACATTTGCTTGGGCGTCCAAGAGTTTAAAGTTTTTTTTTTTTTTTTTGAAAGTCTTGAATGTTCGTGCTGAGGTTTTTCAGGTTCATAGTGTGCCTCCCTTTAAGGAGCAGATCTTGAGCTTTGTTTTTTTTTCCCACCCTTATGTTTCCTTTTTATCGAATAAACTCGGGGCACTAAAATGTGAACCCGCCAGGCTTCCTGTTCAGTCTCCCTCTTTTGGACATTGTTGTTTTCATGTTTCTTCAGGTGGCGACTAGGGGAATTGCCATTTTTGGCATCAATGAAGTCATCTGAATCTTTGTCAAAACATGCTCCGTGGACAAAGTACAGCTTTTTGATTTGATGGCTACGTGACTGAGTTCACACAGAGGTGGAGTTCGACTCCCCTGGCATGGTTTCACCCTGCTGAGGTTAGCAGGTTGGTACATGACATACATACCCTTGCCAAGTGTTGCTATATCTGTCTGGGCACCTGCATGGAATGACAAACAAGCGCACCTTTTAGAGCACCTGCACTCTTCAAAAGTGACAGTTGCTGGCATGCTACAGGGATACATGAGTACAGGGTGACAATCTGCCCTCTGATTGTATTGGTGTGTATTCCTTTGGATTTGCCGAGATGTGTTAAAAACGGTATCATCAGCAGCTCTGAATTTAAGGCAGTTGTTTTTAAACAAAACCTTATTAATGAAAAAATAAAATATGATTGAATGAACCCAGAGGCAGCAGAAGCAATGAAAACAGCAGAGGCCTTAGAATTGAACCCTGTGGAACACCATACATGTGAATACATATCAACATCAAGATGGTATGAGGGGATTACAATAACCAACTTCACTCCCAGTTATTTTTACTGAAGCAACCCCCTTCACTCCCGGCGGTTTTACTTGATTTTGACTAATTTTGCAATTTTGTATCTGTTTTGCAGCAATTAGCATTAGAATATAGCTAAGTTTCATCATTATTCACAAACCTGTTGAAAACACTGCGGAAAAGAGCCTGTTGCAACATGGCCCTGGTTGATCACTTACACTCTGCTGCCACACCCTGGCCATTTTTTGTAATAACTAGCATATTTTGTTAAGCATCCTCTTCAGGTCAGAAGCCTTCTGTATGCGCTAGTATAATAATAAAAAAGCATAAAAAACATAAATACGTTTTTGAGAGTGCAGGACAACAAATAAAAAAAAAATATTTATATGTTTTGGGGTTTGAATGAGTTAATAAAAAAAATCCCACGAAGTACCATCACATCAGTCAAAAATTGACTTCTGAGCACACAAAATTCCCTGCAGCCCACATTTAACATTGCATTTGGTATGTGTGGCTACCTATTTAAACTTTCCAACTCCAGCAATGTACAATTCACATAATTTTTCGGTGACTAATTGCATCAATCAAATGGTTTCCAATAATGATTATCGCACACACTACATATGACGGAGCTACTGTAAATACCGCTTACTGCTAATGATAATTGCAGTCTTATTCCATGTTCGATCATTTGACGTCAAACCAAAAATGTTTTCAATCTTCAGCAAAAATAAAGAAAACTGCATTTTACAGATAATATTTGAGTAATTTAAGTGCCTGATGACATGGCAACTTGTGAAATGATGCGGCATGAAAAAGGGTAAGTTTACATGAAACAAACATTTATGTAAGTTCTTTGCATATTCGAAAGGTTCTCATGCACATGACAACATTGTCAAAACATCGCCTAAAAGCCAAAACTACATACAATACCTTTTAAATAAATACTCACATACTTTTATACATTTCATTTAGATTAGGTATGCCCTGAAAAATCGATCTAAATTAACCACAAATACCTTATTACTAGATACTGGGCTCTAATACTACAGTACCGTGTATACAACGCCAAGTTAAAACATAAGACGAGTCACGTAGCAGAGGAAGCCAACAATTGAGAAATCATACCGGCGCTGCTGTCCATAGAAACAATACCGCCAAGACTAAATGGATTCCTCTCAACTTAACAACTGTTTCCAGTTTGGCTCCAATGTTGATTTTGGCATCAAAACAACTCTACTGATTAAAAGAAATTTTATAACTTAGTTTACAAAGAAAATGTAATGGTCCAAGAGAGGAATGCCCAGTTAGAGGAAATGTACAGAAAGTATTGGAAAACGCTGTGGAAAAGTACGACACTCATACGGTTCCAATCGGTTTTAATAATGTGTAGTAAATTCTAATGTTTGGAACGGTTGATTATTTTCATATGTGGTTCCATTAGAATCCCGAGCCATTGTGGCTTTTACAGCATATTATCTACAACTACCGCTCCAATGTTGCTTCTACCAAAGCCAGCACGTGTTCTGGGTTTGATCATCTATAATAAGTATACAATTCCATGACAGTACTTGAGCCTAGTTTTACTTGCGAGTCAGTTTCTGTGACCAATCTCGTCTCGTCAGAAATAACCATTATGCGCATCAACAAAAAATATCTCGTTGTCATATATGTTAACAATCAATTACATTCAGATGGCAACGGTTCGAATCCCACCTTTGACAGATTGCGGTTCTGGTGTTATTTTTATGTATTTATCTTATCTTATCTACAAAAAAAAAGAAAAAAGAAAAGGGTAGTGGGATGGGTTATTTATTTATTTGACCAACTTTTTGGTTTAGACAAACCAAAACCTTGGATCGGTCTTTTTTTTTTTTTTATGCAATTTGGGTTATTTTTTAATCTAAATTCTTGTTTTTCAAGCATAACCCCAAAAGTCGGGTCAGTCCCCCATAAATTTGTTTTGCTTAAAAAATAATAACAATAATAAATAAATAAAAAGTTGTTTGTTGGGCTGTTCATTCGAGCCATTTTTTTGGTTTACATAAACAAACCAAAATGTTGGGTCGGTCCCTTTTTGACCCAATTTTGGTTATTTTTTACCCAACTGTTTTTACAGTGATAAGTTTTTTGTAAAAGAAAAAAAGCTGTATTCGGGTTGAGCATTTAACTTTGTTAATGCTTTGTAATTCTCACATAATCTATTTTAACTTAGCATTCAGCTTTCAGCATTCCCACCCAATTTCTGCAGAGATTGCATTTGAATGCATAAAATAGATTGTGTTAAATTGGAGAAAACTTCCGTTTTTTTACCCAAATATTTTTTTACAGGTTATTTTAGAGCTGTAATTTGAACACTGAACGTGATATTTTTCCTCATGGTTATCATAACATAAAGAACAAAGAATTTCTCAATTCCCGGCCTGTTCATGGCTACTTGAGATATGTTGACAGTAAATACGGTTAACCACAGAAATCATGCAGGGGAGTTCGTCTCTCTCCATCGGCTTACTTGCTCAGAGTCCTTGAAGTAGCAAGGCCTGAAACTGCTGTATCAGATTCCACTGGGGGATAAAATTAACATTACAGTGCATCGACAACACCAACAGCACCTCGTCTCAATGGAGTTGGAGGCAAAACAAGATTCGGAAACGAAAGAAAAGACGCACACACCTTTGGCAGTATGCTAATGTGAGTGTTCAAACTCGTATTGGATTTGGAAGTGCATACTGGATGCGAATAAAAGGGGTGCGGTGAATCACAGGCGACGTGAGAATGAGTCCGGGCGAGAGGGAGACCTGATAGGGACTATAATTATCATAAACCATATGCCTGCAGCCTGCGGAGTGGCTGCAAGATAAATAAAAATGATGACAAACAACGCAACACATTCGACAAATACCGCCTCCTCACTTCTCTCTTTTCTCATCACAACAACGCAGACTGCCAACTGAATTAGCATCAGAGGCTTGATACATTGGTAATCTATTCCGAGCATAGCAAACAATACAAATTGGATTTCTAATTTACTGACTCTTTTATGCAAAGCAACCATAATGAAGTGTCACCATAGTAACGGCTTTGATACAACTTGCATCACAAAAATACCTTCATCGCGCGTCCTTGACATAAGTTGACGTCTGAGTTTGGGATTTCTTTTCCTTGGTTTAGGAAAAATGACTTTCGCAATCTCTGCTCTTCTTATCTCTATATGTGTGAACACACAAACACACATTCCCGTCACCTGCATACACACAAAGTCAAATAAGCATTCACATCCATGTTTTTCGGAACACCTGAGATTAAACTCAGACGCAAACAAGCAAAAACGTGTAGCAGAGAAAAAGACCCCCGACATTACAAAATGGCTGTGTAGCACCCTATAATGTAATAATTTCCTGAATATGTTATAACACCTGAAAATGTAAAAAAGAAAAATGCCCAATAATGTAATAATTTCAACAGTAATAAAAAATTTTTAACAATCCTGATTGACATTATAATAATAATGTAATAACTTATTATTTTTACATATTACATATACATTATTGGAGATTTACTACATACACAGGCAGGTCTTTTTTCTCAAAATGTATCATTTAAAACTTGACAGTTCATGTCATATACGACAGTATATGTTTATTTTCAGTCCAAAGTTGTACACTGTGTTTTGATAATCAAATCATGTGTGAAGTGTTATAATTTTGATGTTAAATGAGTGGATTTCAACCTGCAAAGTATTAACACTGTCTAATTTAAATGCAGAGTAGCACCTTGTAATAATTTCCTGAAAATGTAACACCTAAAAACATAACAAAATATGCACTTAACTCAATCAAAAATGTAGAAAACCCCAATAATGTAATATTTTCATCAATAATGTAGTAAAAAAAAGAAAGAAAGAAAAAATTCTGAATAATATTGTAATTACACTATAATAATAATGTAATACCTTATTACATTATTGGGGATGTATTACATTTTCAGGTGGGTCTTTTTTTTCCCCTCTCAAAACTGATCATGTAAAACTTGACAGGTAATGTAATATAATAATAAATCGAATTTATAGAGACGTGTTGAGTTCACTATTATTGAAATGTGTTGTTTTTTTTATTACATTATTGATGAAAATATATTATATTATTGTATCATTCAAATAAAATGTTTGACAGAGTACCCATTTTATTATGTTTTCTACATTTTCTGGAAATAATTACATTATAGGCTGCTATGGGCTCACACATTATTTCCACCGAGCCATTTACTGCATGCGAGATACCATCATCAAACATGCTTATGAATGGGTCACAAACACTAATCCACTAAAATAACAACGGTTTGATTTGCTTATCACAATATAAACACCATAGAGGCAAAGTGTATCTCGAATTATGCTCATTATTTAACTCGCTTGACATTGATGTTATTTTGTTTGCCCTCAAACAGAAAAGGACGCTGAGATATTTAAAATGAGATTACACCAAATACATCTTCTCCAAGTCAAGCGAAATGATTACTCTGCAATTGCTCCATAATGCATACAGTTAGTGTATATTTTAAATTAGATCAAATCTCCATGTCGAGCTGGGTGATAAGTGTCGACGATCACGGCACAATGCATACATCTCATGTATATATTTGAAATTTATTTAATTTCAGAATTGTTAATAGTTGAATTTTTGATTAGGTCGTCTATTTTTTTTTATTGTATAAACAGGCTGTCGGTATGTTGGTCATGTTTCTCATTGGTATGGGTCCAATTTGAGGAGGACGGCGGTGAAGTATGTACTTTTCAAGGTTGTGAAATTGGTTGAGATTACAGTCTGTCAGTTTATCAGCAGAGTGCATCATAAAACAACATAATTCCGCCATTAGCATAAGCACACAGCAATAATGTCAGGGGAGGGAAAGAGAGAGAGCGCAAACAAGTGCAGGACTTTTTTTTTTTTATATACCAAAGCTAATCCAACAAAGACAAAATAAATAAAAAAACTAAGGATGTTCAAAAGCACTTTTTTGGACTGTTTGACCCACTGAATAAAAGGCTGAAATGAATTACAAGCAAATGCAAATCTGTTGGATTGTTTTCTCTTTGTCTTTTTTATTACCATCTTCAACGCTACAATTATTATTAATGTTGAAGGCTGAGGCGTGACGAATGCTTTTGACATCCACTGGTAATAAACAATCTCAAACATACTTGCTGCAGTTTGTAGTTTCTTCTGTCCAATTTCTGTCGCGTTAGCTTCTCTTAGTCATTTTCTGTGTTTTGTGGATTTGGGTTTTTGTCATGTTCTCTTTGTCTCCCTTCTGTCTCGTTACGTTTTATTGCATCCACCTGTGCCCGTCAACCCGGTCCCTCGTGTCATCCAATCAGCTCCCCCCCGGCCACATGTCTTGTCCAGGTGCTTCTCGTTGTATCGTCAGTTTGTTTGTATTAATGCTGCATTCGAGGGAAAGTGCAATGTCGGACTTCTCCAACTTCATACCAGGAAGTGAGAATGGGAACGCCCCTTTGAACTCGTACATCCGAATTCTGAAGTCTCAAAAACAAAATGCTTTAAACTGTAAGTCATTTCTTGACAATATGTTTCATGTGACTTCACTTGTCTAAACACATACTGATTAATATTACATTTGTGGAATATGCGTTATGAAGCAAAATCTCAGGGGGCGGCCATTTTGCCACTTGCTGTCGACTGAAGACGACATCACAGTTGCTCAGGGCTCAGCCAACGACCAATCACAGCTCACCTGTTTTCTTAAGCTGAGCTATGATTGGTTGTTACCTGAGACCTGAGCAACCGTGATGCCATTTTCACTCAACAGCAAGTGGGCAAGATGGCCGCCTCCTGATATAGATAAAAAATGACTGGATTTTGCTGCTTAACTCATATTTCACTAACGCAGTATTAACCAGAATACCATGTTTAGACCACTGTGGCCGCATAGAACATGTTTTGTCTTTTACTTCCGCTTTAATTAAGTATGTTGAGTAAATTATAAAATGCTAGAAGGGTGATAGTTGAGCGACAACAAAGGAAAAGAAAACAAACTCGGCAAGGAAGTTTCTTCATACTTTCTTTCCATTTTTTTATTCGTGTCTATCGTCGGATATTTGTTTATTCGTTTGTGCCCAAACCGGTGTCAGAGAGGGAAAGCGTGAAGTGCATCACATTAAGTGTATTGACATAAACAGCTCAGCGGGCACATTGCCTCTGCCTTTGATGATGCTTTAAGTAGAAGGCAGTTGAGAGTCTTACAGAAAATATTCCCATGGGATCAATACACAAGGGTCCTAACTAATCTTTTGCAAGCTCGGTTGGAACACGTTGGTGACATAGTTCTCGTCTGCCCTCAAATTGTAATTCATTTTCTGATTTAGTAGGTCACAAAAGACTTCAGAGTTTAAACTGTTGTCAAGTATGAGCAAAAAAAAAGTTCATGTCAAGCCTTGGATGTATTCTTCTTCTCCAATATAAGTAAACGGGTAAGATGTGCAAATATTTTTGGGGTTTTTGCTTTTGCTATACAAGTAAGAAGAAAACTGAATTTGCACATCAATAACTGTCTTACTTACTATTAGAAATTTGTGCCAGAAATAATCAATTAACAATTATATATATATATATATATATATATATATATATATATATATATATATATATATATATATATATCATAAAAGATCACTGATTTGAGTCATGGATCAGATAAAAAGGAAAAAAAGATAAATAGTACTTTGTCTTCATTTATTTTGTCGAGCGCTTTTTCCATAAAAAAAAAAAAAAAATCTAATTCAAAATGTCTCATATAACCATGGGGAGTGAATAACAAATTAGCCTTGGTCCAGAATATTGAAAAATAATTAAAATAAGCCAGGTACCAGCTGTCAAACTTACTTAACAGCCAGACACTTGTTGGTAATGCTAACAGCTAGCCGCTAGCCACTTACGTTGGAGACTTCTGTCATATCATACAATAACGGCGTAATTAATTGGCGGTTTCTTAGCGTCCAAAATAAACGATTATATATATATATATATATATATATAGATGGAATGGATAATATTTCCAGTGGGTGACCGATCCATGGCGGGGCACTGAGGAAGCCCAATTAAGCCTCTCTGTGGTGAGCCAACCTCTTGATGATCCATCATACCATTTCAATTAAAGCCTTCTAAGAAATGATTAAATAATCACAAGCCGGCTAATGGAGCCATACATCCTTGTTATTGAGGACATTGGTCATCGGCTCAGGAATGTCTGGCCAGTGCCAGATGTCTCGTGTCAATGCCTAAATGAGTAAGACAGATGACAGAAAGTCAGAGGCTGCAGGAAAGCAAAGAAGGGAATGGTCAGAAGTGCAAGGCTGGTGTGAAAAATAAACAGCAATTCATCATGTCGTCGATAAGATTTTGGCCGCAGCATGAAACTAAGATTTGACATTTTTTACATTTTACGGTTGGACGTTTGAATGCGATTGTTTTGCATTTCAACATAATAGATTTTGTGTTACTTAAGATATATGTTTTGCACATTTGTTACTGTAGCAGTAGGCACTTTATTTTGCTTAATTAACTCATTCACTGCCATTGACGGCTATAGACGTCAAAAATTCATTTGAACTATTTTTATTAGTTTAACATTTTTTCTACTTTTGTTAACAAGCGTATGAAAACCTAGAAGAATTTTTTTATTGTACATTTACAACAGATATAAAATTTGTGATTAATCGTGAGTTAACTATTGAAGTCATCCCGTTAATTACCATCAAAAATTAAATCGCCTGACACGATTTAAAAAAAAAAAAAGAAAAAGAAAATATTATTAAAAATTAGGGACGTCAGGCGATCAAAATTTTTTAATCGTAATTTATCGCATGACTTCACTAGTTAACTCACTATTAATCACAAATGTTATATTAAAAAAAAAAACACTTTTGTTAACGAGCATGAAAACCAAGATTTTTTTTCATTGTACATTTCGAACAGATAGAAAATTTGTGATTAATAGTGAAGTTTACAAAATGTAATAGCCTGACATCCCTAATTTTTAATAATCTTTTCTTCTTTTTTTTTTTAAATCGTGTCAGGCGATTTACATTTTTTATGGTAATTAACTGCATGACTTCAACAGTTAACTCACAATTAATCACAAATTTTATATCTGTTGTAAATGTACAGTAATTTTTTTTCTAGGTTTTCATACTCTTTAACAAAAGTAGAAAAAATGTTAAACTAATAGAAATTGTTCAAATGAATTTTTTACGTCTATAGCCGTCAATGGCAGTGAATGATTTAATGACTCTGAACAGGTGTGTGTATGTCTTAAATGTATATTTGGTTATAGTTCTACAGTAAAGTGGCTCCAACTACTGTAAATATACGTTTTACATGCATTTTTTTCTGGCCAATAAGGATTCTAATTCACATTATGTGACACATTTACAGCAAAAGCAACTGCAAATAAAAGGGTTGTTCGTAACTTGAGGTTCCGCCATAATAAAATATTCTGCAGTGCACTACTTAAGGCAATATCCTAATAAAAAAAATATTAAGAAAAGGGTCAGCCATATTCTCTAAAGTTTGTGCAGTTTGATAGGTAGCCATCATTATTAGCGTGAGCGGTTGCAGAAGAGTGGTAACCCCAAACAACGCTCCATCTTTTTCGTCTCTATGTCTCATTGGTTAATTGATGTCACACAGAATTGCTGATTCGAAGGCTCTTCGACCACCTTGCGACACTGTTCGTCGACTGGGGCGGCGACTCAGTTGGGGGTGATGTTTGGTTGCGTGGCGGTTAGTCCCGCTCTTCCCTTCTCACTCATCTTACAAAAATAAATCCCTCCGCACCCCCACCCGAGGGATAATCACCTCCACACAAACACACACACGCGCCGAGTTTCTATCTTATCTTAAGCCGAAAGTGCTAGTGTTTTGACAGATATCAGCAGAAATGGAGGCAAATCTTATTTACCTTGCGGCATTTTTATACCAATCCTTCGGCCCTACCCGCCCCCTTTTTTCACAATTGATGCAACATTCATTATTTATTTCCTCACTTTTGTCTGTTCACCCAGTTGCAGATCTTATACGAAGGCAAAAAATGTTACCAATTCAGTGGCGGGAAAAGTGCGCTCAGTAGTCGACTGTTGTGTGATGTCTTTATTATTTGAATCCTTCTTACGAACTACGTGAGCAAAAAAAAAAAAGAAGAAAAGTGGCCAGACTATGGTGTTCTACAGGGTTGAATTGTGGGGCCTCTGTAACTGCTGCCCTTGAGTTCCATCTTAAGTGCTGTATTAACTCATTCAAACCAAAAATACGTTTTTAATTATTTGTCATTCACTCCCAAAAACGTATTTATGTTTTCTGTTATGCAAGCGCATACAGAAGGCTTTGATGCAGCTTCTGGCATGAAGAGGTGGCTTAAAGCAATGGCAGTTATTACCAAAAAAACGGCCAGCAGGTGGCAGCAGAGTATAAGAGATCAGCCAGGGCCAGGTTGCAACAAGCTCTTTTTGCTAGCGTTTTCACTAGGAATGTAAATATCGATTCAATTTAGCTATATTCTAATGCTAATTGCTGCAAAACGGAAACAGATACAAATACAGACTCATCTTTCTTTTGGTGGGTTCCATGTTTTTATAGCAGAAGAACACAATTTTCCGCGGGCCTTGCAAAATCAGTCAAAATCCAGTATAACAGCCGGGAGCGAAGGGTGTTGCTTCTGCTACTGATTGTTTTCTCCCCCTCAAAGATGAATACGCAGTATCCGCCATATAATGTAACACTGAGCAAGTGCATGCGTCAAATGCCTTTGTGAAGCTGTAATATTGTGAATTTGGCAGACAGCCTGGAATAATTAGTCTTGCCCTGCATCTGACTTACTGTTATGTTACTGGGCCTTGCAGAGCATCTCGTCTTTAGGTCCTTTGGCTGCCAATTAACTCGCTCGCACAAATGTCCTCGCTTGCGCCTTCAGCTGTAATCTCATTACAGATCGGAATGTACAAGCCTCATTTATGCGCGTCTTCAAATGATTTTCAACATGTTTGGCAAAAACAGATTTGCTTGCGACTGTGAGAGGGCCACACATTGCACCGATGGCGAATTGTGATGACACTTTCTCTTTAGTGGAGTGAATACAATAATCGTGTACTAAAGTAGACTAGGTTAGAGAAGCACATTTTAACAAAAGATGAGTGGATGTACTGATTGATTAGCGGAAAATAATTAAAATATTAGGTAAATAGGGACAAAATATGAGCAAAACAGGTGCTCTTAATATATTTAATTTTTGATAAAACATTTTTAGATGCATATCTAAAAGCTCTATTACTGTAACCCAACAACAAAGTGTTTGAACTGCATACAACAATAAAAATAAAAAAAACACCAGTGATAAGGGCTGTCTTGCATAAAAATAAATAAATAAATATAATCATTCAAACACGGTGCACTATTGCTGAACAGAAAACTAAAATTAAGTGCAAGAAATTATTTTGTGCATGTTTTTTTAAATTTATTTATAATACAAAAATCAGCTCAGTTAAAATGTTAAAGTTATTGAAGTACTATGTTTGTGTTTCATATCATTCCAAATCCGAGCAGTATAAGCGCAACTAAGACATGACTGTCATGTAGTGGTGAATAGTGATATTATAATTTTAAATTAGAGGAAATGCACCCTCAAATTTGTGTATTCATAGGGTATTTTTTTCATAAAAAAAACAAAATTTTATCATTTTCTTTTTTCATTTTTTTTTTATCTTGTGCATTTTTTTCCTGAATAATTTGGGGGCTTTGTAAATAAATAAATAATGCAACTTTATTTATTTTTTCATTCATTCATTAATATATGTATTTATTATTATTATTATTTTTTTTTTTTTTTATTAAATTAGGGCCCACTCAAATTCTGGTTGGGGCCAAATGTTGCCCATCCCTGGCTTAGACTATCACTTAACTATATGCTAATGCAGTAATCAAGTCATAAAATTGCAGTAAATATTCGTATGAACACACTTTACATTTAACACAATAAAATGTCAACAAAACAAATCTTTACTTTGAATCCAGTGGAATGAGAGTCCATCAAATCATTAGTCTTGTTGAAAACACTTGTGCTCAACGGACAGAGCACTGATGCGCTAACATTGTTCATTTTGGCAGTTAGGCACAAAGCAAAGGCCAAAATTAAAGTATGAATATCGATTATTTAGGTCCATCCATCCATTTTCTGTATTCGGTGACTGCTGAGTTGGATCCTACCCCATGTGACTTTGTTGCAGCAGATTACACTGGATTATTCGCCAGCCAAATCACAAGGCTTGATCATATACATTTAATTCACAATCAATTGATAAGTCACAACCCCTTGCAAGGGTTCATCTGAGCACCGAAAATATTTGATTAGACGCCGCACAAAAGAGGAAAAAGGCAACCGGAGCCAGTTGCGCATCACAGAAGGAAGAGAGATAAACGCATCGTCCTCATCGCTCTCGCACAACCATTTCCCACTAGTGGGTCTACTTGATGAAGTGCCAGATTCCCTCCCTGTTATTCTCTGTGCGCCAGCCAAGTGTCCACATGCATGAGTGTATTCATCAGTCAGGTGGCACTCTGTCTTTTTTTTTTTTGTTCCCGTGCCCAGGTGTGAATGGGATCGAGCTGATTTATCTCCTTTGTGCCGCTTCCTCTGCGAATTGCGATGATAACCAAATGAATTTAGGGCGACTCCTACACAAAATAAACACATGTTAAAACATGGTTTGTCACGCATTTATGTTGTGTCGCACAACTTGGACATGCTGTAATGCACATAACTCCAAGTCCTTATGTGATTAATGAGTCATTCAGGAAATCCTGGCTAATGTGAAAGCCAAGAGGCAACATAAAACAAACATAAAAAAAATACTACAAGAGGTTAGAATTAATTACACTAATCAAAACAAAGCCTGGAGCCACTGTCGCAGTTACCTGGCATTTTCCTTGCTCTGACATTTACATAAACCACGTTGCCAGATAGGTTTCCTGTTTTTATGTTGAAGTGCCAACGCTTGCAGGTTAGCACGAATGGGGATGGTTTACAGTGTTGGATTTTGACAGTGTGAAACTTTTCAAAAATGAAAAACACGAGCCATTTGTTGTGTGCAGATTCTTATCTTTTCTTGAACAAGTTCAGGCAAAGCCAATTCATTGTTCTGGTGAATTCAGGCCTGGGTAAATGAAGTTAACTTTTCTCAGAATAATACAAAAGAGCTCTTCACGTCATTTTTGTTTGTCGGCGATAATAGAATGAAAGTCATTTAATTGAGGTCAACATTTTCAGATGTTTGAGTAGTTTGACTTTAGAGAGCCAGATGTTCTTTTCTCTCACAATCATCAGACCATCAGAGTACGACCCAAGGTGTAACACAATTCCTAATCCTAATCCTGGGGCATTAAAATCAGCAGGTTGACGATTTAGAAGGATATGAATTTGAAAAGAAAAACATTTCAATAAAGAAACAGTAAGGAAACCACAAAGAATCATTGAAATTTCAAAGCAAGAAATGTACACTCGTTCAGTGAGCAGACTCCACTACCCACTATATGGTGTCTGCCTTTTGTGCGCGTTAATTGGACATGATATCTTAATTTGCACACAGATGTAGCACAGCGTAATTATAGAGAAATTTTCCAAAGACTAAGCAGAACAGTGAAATCCCCCAACTGCCTGTTGACTGACAAATTAAAAATAGCTCATTTAGAGACAGTGGAAGGCTGTCGTCTTTGAGTAAGACTTCTCCACTGGCCTCCTGGGATGGGGCTCGCTGCAATTTATCACACTCGCTAATTATTCATGTTATAAGCCACTCTTCTGGTGCAGAGAAAAGAGAAGTGAAACAATAAAAATCGCTCCTTGCCTGAGCGTTCGCTGGCACGAGAGCAAAGGCGCGAAAGTGGCATATGTCTGTACTTGAACGATCCGCCATGGGATTTGTTGTCTTGAAAGAAGTTTCATTCATCTCGCTCACAGTACCTGAAAAAAAATGTAAAGGATTTTGTTTACACTCTTAAAACAAACCAATTTTCTTATTTCTACTAACTTGGGTCAAATTGACCAACATTTCTGAATTTCGTATTTATTTATATATTTATTTATTTTAAACGGTCAGATTGACACAAATAGCCTTTTTTTAAAAAATCAGTTTTAAGGCCTTTTTGAAAAAAAAAAAAAAAAAAGGATCCCGTTATCGGCACACACAAAAAAAATTGACATTTGAGTGTCTAAAACTGTCACAACGTTCTTTAAATCAAGCTAAATAAATTCCAATAACAGCACAGCATATTATACGAAAATTTTACTGAAATGTTTGATAATGACCGTTTTACTTATCAAATCAACTTTCACAATTGATATGACATCCCACCAGACAAAACAAAAAACAAAACAAACCATTATCACTCCAAAAACAGTTGGGTCAAAAATAACCTAAATTGGGTCAAAAAGGGACCAAACCAAATGCTTGGGTTGATCATTTAAACCAAAAAGTTGGGTCAAATAAATTACACACAATCAGGTGGTTTGGGGTTATTCTTTCGACCCGACTCTTTCGATTACAGTATATGCGCAACTCAAAAAGTTGGGTCGCCCCCCCAACCAAGAAAAAAAAAAAAATGAGTAGTGGGATGGGTTATTTATTCATTTGACCAACTTTTTGGTTTAGACAAACCAAAACCTTGGATCGGTCTCTTTTTTTTTTTTTAATGCAATTTGGGTTATTTTTAATCCAAACTCTTGTTTTTCAAGCATAACCCAAAAAGTTGGGTCAGTCCCCCATAAATTTGTTTTGTTAAAAAAAAAATTGGTTTGTTGGGCTGTTCATTCAAGCCATTTTTTGGGTTTACATAAACAAACCAAAATGTTGGGTCGGTCCCTTTTTGACCCAATTTTGGTTATTTTTTTACCCAACTGTTTTTTACAGTGATAAGTTTTTTGTAAAAGAAAAAAAAGCTGTATTCGGGTTGAGCATTTAACTTTGTTAATTCATTGTGAACATATGCTCCATGCTCCTTGCAAGTGTTTTCATTTTGTATGTGTGCACTAAAAATGAAATCTACAGTGAATTAGGGGAAACGTTGCTGTTCAAGATAACATTTTGGATTGTTTACAGTGTTCGTGTGCAAATACTGGCGCCCTCTAACAATAAGGTACGGGCAAAATTAACCCAAAAAAGAAAAAAAAATTGTCTGACCTTTCATTCAACTTGGTCGAACAATGCTGCACCGCCGAAGTAAGACTTGAAATCATTCGGGCACATCTTTTAATACCTCTTTGTTCTCATTGTAACATACCACATGCCTGCCATGGATGTTTAGGAACCGAGAAAGGAAAACATCATTAGGACTGGTTACATAGTCACAAATTCAGTAGCACTGTCAGGGCTGTCAAAAAGAGAACTGTCACAATGTTTTGTTTTGTTTTTATATCCCCTCTACATGTGTGGCAGTCCCTCCGTTTCAATAGCAGGCGTTGATACCGAGCTGGGGATATTTTAAACAAAGGCAGCGGGAGAGGAATGCTTCAGCATTTGTCTCGACGTACAAACACCGCATCATACTCAAAGACAGAATTAAACAGTCCAAGTCATTATTACAGCGCTTCAATCCAACTTGTAATTCAACACCCATTTTAATTACAACCACTAGCTACTCACGCGTGGTGGCGAATATTAATTCAGCAGTATCAACGTCCATTCACTGGCTTTAACAATAAGTGAACAATAAGGATGCGGTTGAGAGTGAATCTTTGCATTTTGTGAATAATAATAATGGGTGGTTTATTTTTTTTCACATTGTTTGCTGACTGCAAGTGAAAATTGGCAAAGTGGATTATTAAGTAAAAAGATTTTTCCACAGCTTAAAAAATGGCAAATACATTCACATTTTATATAATTATATATTTTTATTTATTGTTTATTTTTTAAATATATATATTTTTTATATATTGTTTATTTTATTTTTTTTATCTATTATTTTTATTTATAGTATTATTTTTTATTTTATTTTTTATGTATTTATTAAATGTATAAATATTTGTTCATTTTATTTTCTATATTTATATATCTTTTATTTCATTTCAAGTTGCCGGTGGTGCCAGGATCGAACCCGCACTTTAACTACATCTCCAGTTTGCATGCACAGAGCACTACAAGTGAGCTAAAATTCAGTGCAGCTTATTGTGATGATTGTGGAAATATGTGTCCTTGTAAAATTGTGCTCAGTAACAGTCAAATGTGTCCCTGAACTGGTGGAAACTTGGCCAAATAAACATACAGTAAGCCATAAGGGAATGGAGGGGTTAAATAATTGGCTAATGGCTTCTCGTGTCCAGCTGCAAGAGACCCAGCTGTCTAAGGGTGCCGGAATAAATACAGGTGGTCCAAATGGGTTGGCTGCAACATGAGCCACACATTGTTCTCATACATTCTCTTTGGCCCTGACCATTTCATTTTGGACCACTGGAGAAATAAACCGGTTCCAGGTGGGTGTTGGCTAACAAACACAGGGTGTAATTCTATTGAGTGTGTTTTTTTTTTTTTTTTTAAGATGGTCAATGAAAGAGATGAATGATTGAAAAGTCTTGTGAATTGAAAGTATATGTGCTCCAGTTACAAATGATTTATTGCAACGTGACCTAGAAAACATGGAGGGGTGCGGAAAAAAAAGAGAAAGCATGTTTGGAACGAAAATGATAACTAGCACACTCCAGCTAGTAAAAAGATAATCAAAAGGAATAGCAAATCTGCAAAACATCATTATCAGTATTGTGGCCAGCGCAATCCTTACAGCCGCGGTGAATGGATTGACTTTAGTAGGACAATGGGGCTCGCTGGCAAACAAGTGAAGAACAAACGGTGTGCTGCGCACACCAGGATGAAATTTACTAAGATAAAAGCGGGGAGCTGCTCTAGATATAAAACTGAGCGGCTTTATTCTATGCAGCAATTTGCATTTGCAGCAATTAAGATTGACCATGGAACATTGGAGGATGTGACAGGGGTCCAATCTAAATGATGGACAGGGAACAATAACTACCGCTTCATTTTAAAATGAGACTGGTGTAACAAGCAACCGCAAAATACGAACAGTATTTGAGATTCGTACGATACGGTTTGAAAATACGTTCCTTTTTGCAGGCTAAATGCTAAAAACTTAGCTTTTTTTCCCCATAATACCTGGGATGTTAGAAAAAAAGAAAACATATATATATATACACAATTTATTATTTTTTTCTCTCAACATTTTTATCCCCCGCATAATGCGTATGCGCAAGCGTAAGTCAATACTCTATGGCATTATGGGAGAAAAATACAGTTTTAAGCATTTGGCAACAAGTACATTTGACCAGCGTGTTTGTAAACTGCTTCGAACGGATTACATGTTCAAATGAGTTTCATTCAAACGGGTTTGCAAACTCGTTCAAGTGTATTTAAATACATTTGAAAGTTTTTGCTGGTAAAATGCTAAAATATAGCATTTTTTCCTCCCATTGCCACACCAATGCCATGGTGTATAAAAAATATTTATTCTTTTTTTTGGGGGGGGGGGGGCAATACGTTCGTAAATTAAGCAAGTTAATAATAATTTTCATGGTTTTGGAAGTTCAGCATTTTTTTTAAATGCTAGGTTTTTCCTTTTTAGCATTTCATTCGAATGAGCTACACGTTCAATCGAGTTCAGTTCGAACAAGTTAGCAAATACGTTTGTAAGTAAGTTTGTAAATACATTCAAATGTTTTTGTAGGTTAAATGCTAAAAATATAGCAATCCATAATTACATAACAAATTTTACTATTTACATTATACCAATCAGAAAATTAAGTAAATATTGTTTATTTGTAAATTTCGTGGTTTTATTATGTAGTACATGATTTTCCCCATAATGGCATGCGGTATGCACAATTCAATACCCCATTTTAGTACGTTTGAGGAACAAGTTTGCCAGTAAAAAAGTGTTTATTCCACATTGGTAGTCCAAGCGATGTGCAGGATTTTTTTTCTAATACAGTATGTCCTATTGGTAAAATTGTTTCCAAATCTGAAAAAAAAATAAAAATACAAATTACCTCCATTTTCTTTTTAACTTCATATCCACCCTTCCTATTTCCACTGTATGTTGATTAGCCACACGCTAATATTACCAATTGACCTTGATACACATTTATTCTACTTTTAAATCACCTGACTATTAACTTCCATTTGACCTTAAACACAATTCCACTCTGTTGTTTACTATTTATATCCAGACATCAAAAGCATACATGTTTATTTATTAACCGGTGTTTATGGCGTGAATGAATCATGCCAACTCTCGTTTCGATGTTGGGCCACATGAGGCAGGGGATTATGATGCCCTTTGAACCGCTCCTTACAGACAGATAACTGCTTATTAATTCATCTATTCTTTTGAAACGACTATCTCATTATCATCCCGATATCAAGCCGTCCCGCGAGAAAGTTGAGAAGCCAAGCAGTCAAGATTTTTTGTGCCAGCTTCACAGACTTGTCAAATTAAAAGACCCAGCCAGTGACACTTTGAGGCTGGCTCCACCAAAAACAGAGGATATAAAATGAATTATGTAAGATCTCTTTGAATATTGTATTGCAGCGGAGGCTGTCCCAGATGCCCAACATTTCCGGTCTCAGGCAAGACATCAATTGGACTGCCCTCATGCTGGCATAATAAATCCAAGGTAAACTCGTCTCCTCCCATTTCTTTTTCCCGTTATCGCTGCGCGCAGTCAAGCGTCGTCTGTGCGCTTTACCGAAAATAAAAGCACTGGGAGATAAGGAGAAAAGGAGGCGATCGCAGTGTGATTCAATGACATTGGCATTTGTTGAGTGGACTTGGATAAAATCAGCGGTTCATTGAAGATACATCGCACTCTGGAAGATACATTTTGAATCCTTTTTGATATTTGTGCCTGTCAATACACAGACCTCATGAACTCATTTGCTCCCCAAAACGTATAAAAACGTTTTATTTTAAAAATTGCCATGGTCCAAAAATGTATTCATACGTTTTTTTACGTTTTTTTTTAATGCGAGCATACAGAAGGCTTTGATGCATCCAAAAATTGTCCAGCAGGTGGCAGCAGAGTATAAGAGATCAACCAGGGCCATGTTGCAACATGTTCTTTTCCCCAGTGTTTTCAACAGGTTAAAAAAAAATATAAAAATAGATCCAGTTAGACCACTTGCAAGCATATTTTCTCACTCACTCACTCAGCCAGATGGTTTTGTGTGACATCCTCAACTGATCATCACCGAGTGAGGTGCAGTTCCATTAACTCGTTTAAACCCAAAAATGTGTAAAGATGTTTTTTTAATACTTTGTCCTGCACTCCCAAAAACTTTTTATAATTTTTTTAAATGTTTTTTTTTTTTTTAAATACTAGATCATGCACTAATCTTAAAGCAATGGTAGTTATTACAAAAACGGCCAGCAGGTGGCAGCAGAGTATAAGAGATCAACAGGGCCATGTTGCAACAAGCTCTTTCCCCTTCTGGATATTCACATATTTGTGAATAATGATGAAACATAGCTATGAATAGCTATATTCTAATGCTAATTGCAAAATCAGTCAAAATCCAGTAAAACAGCCAGGACGGAGCGAAGGGGGTTGCTTCAGTAAAAATGGCTGGGAGTGAATGCGTTAAAATGACAAAACAGCACAATCGTAAGCTACAGAACATATAGCAGCAGAAAGCAGTAGAAATCAATTGGTTTTATACCAAATGACATTAGCATTAGCGATCCTCTTAAAACTTTTAACTCCAACTGAAAAGGAAGCAATCGAGATGGCATCTTAGCACAATATTCCACAATCTATTAGTTTTACTGCTAATCACTTTTCCCTTCCATGCTGTTGCTTTTATTGACTTTTTAGCATAGCAGCGGTCTCTTGCAATTTTGCTGTGTGTTTGCACTTTCATCTACTCCAGTTATCCCCCCGAGCGAGGAAAAAAAAAACGCCAATGGAATTGCTCCCAACAGGCCAGCTGATAAGTCATTCTTATAATGAAGTGCCACCCAAATGATATGCATCCTTGTTTCCTGGCCGCAACTAATTGTCAATATTGTAATTGTTTTGCAGGGGACCATGTAGTGCAGCTAATTTTATGGTGCTGAATTAAACAATAAGTAAATGGTGTCTTTAACTGAAACACTACCAGAGGCATTATATTCGAGACGTTGGAATTTTAAAATTATAATCTTTATCCTGCCGGGTGGGTGTTCAATACATGGTGCTGGGCTGGGGCTCATACTCAAATCAGTCACTATCTTTACAGGAGTAATCCCCAAAAAATAAAAAATAAAATATATATATTTATCATGGCTAACACATCCACAACAAATAAATATCAATCATTAGGGAACTACTGGACTTGCAGGATTATTATAATTGGTGGTGATGCATATTTTTCATCAACCACATACTCATTTTCAACTTTAAAAATTCTACTAACAGTCGTTCGTTAGAAGAAAATTAAGTTTCTTCGCAGCAATATAACAAAGCAAATACATTTAAACCAATTTTGCATTGTATTAATTCAAACCCTAGACAGAATCACTCTTCTTCTGCTCCAAAAGAGTGATTAAAAAAATAATCATATAATGCAGCAATTTATCCAATAATGACGACATTAAACGTAAAAATGTCAGACGTGACATTAACGACTATAGACGTAAAAAAATCATGTGAACTATTTCTATTAGTTTAACATTGTTTTCATTTAATTTTTTATGAAAACCTAGAATTTATTTATTGTACATTTATAACAGATATAAAACTATCATGCGATTAATTTTACGCCCTTTATTATTATTATTTTTTTATTAGACCCATCAGGCGATTATTTTTTAATTGTAATTAATCACATGACTTTACTAGTGAACTAACGATTAATCACTAATTTTATATCTGTTCTAAATTTACAATACATTTGTTTTCTAGGTTTTCATACTCTTGTTAGCAAAAGTGGATTTTTTTTTTTAAACTAATAGAAATAAATAGAATTTTTGACGTCTATAGCTGTTAATGGCAGTGAATGAGTTAAGCATATGACTGACAATTTACTGCAGAGAACTCAAATATAAGTCAAAATAAGGGAGGCATTATAGAGGATAAAATAAACTGATTGCAGATCAGGAAATATGGTGATGACAACCGCCAGCTATTTCCAAGTGTGCCTCCTCTGGAATAAAGAGCTTAACTTGAGCCTTTGTTGTGATTTAAAAAAAAAAAAAAAAAACGCAGGGAGGAAAAAAAAAATCCCTAAACAAGCTTTGCAGTTCCAGCAGTCACCAAGACGGCTGTCAGCTTGATTGCCCTGGAGGAAAAGATGGGCCCTCATCTTTTTCCAGCACGCTACAAGATGGGCGCTCATAATTAGGTGAGTCTCTGTAATCAGCCATGCAGCTTGCAGCAGGATGCACAATGTCGTCAGCGCCAGGTGATAGGCTCACAGCAAGGACAAAATTGGCGACAAACCATGAATTCCAAAAATCTGGCGGCAAACTGATGCGGACCAATCTCAATAAAAAAAAAAAAAATACTCGGTCATTACTCTTTGTTGAACAAGCCAGGAACGTTTTTGATCTCTTCTCCCACATGTCCGCCATATGTTGTCGTCATCATCAAAAGCTTCTTCAAGTGCTCGTGCGCTTTCATTTGTTTCATGTTTTATTAAGCAATCAGATAATCTTAAAAGTGAGAGAAATGAGGCAAAGCTGTCATCTTGTAGGCTACGGTTGAAAAGAACGTTTAACTAAAAGGTGGAGCTTTTTCTAATGGTGTGGCAAGTGGATTCCAGTGTTTCATTCATTTATTTAGCAGTATTATAGTATTGTTGTAGTAGGAGTAGTAGTAATCAGTGTTGGGCAGTAACTAGTTACTAGTAACGCATTACTGTAACTTAGTTACTTTTTTACAATAACCAATCCTCTAACGCATTACATTTTTAAATACAGTAACTAAGTTACAGTTACAATATGGTGTGTTAGTTACTTGGGCAATTCTTTTATTTAATCATTTAATTTTGCAACACTCGTTCAGAATCAAATAATAAATGATTGGCTGCTGTGTACTGTACTACTTCCTGTTTACAATGGATTGCCGCTACCGTGCTAACGAAAAAGACACATCGTGGCCGGGTATTGGATTCGGCAGTCATGGAAAGTCGAGGAGAGCGCAAGACGAGTTTTTCTTTACTTTAGTTGAGCATAAAGGAAAAGTGTAACTAAGGAGTTACTTTTCTGAGTAATGCATTACAGGAATTGAGTTACTTTTAAAATGAAGTAACTATTAACGAACTAGCTACTATTTTTTTTAGTAACGAGCAAAACACTGGTAGTACTAGAAGTAGTAGTTGTTGCTGCTTTGAATATCCATTTTTTAATTAATAACGATAATATATTACAGCAATATAGGACAGGATATTGATCATTTTAGCATATAGCATTAGAATATAATCAAAATGCTAATAGGGCCCTACTGTACTAATGCATTTGAATTCTAATGCATAATGTACATACACACTGTATCTTAAAATAATGTAGTCAATTCAAATAACTAGTGTTTACTTGCACATCATTTCCCCTCAACCAATATTAACATAGGTACTGTCATTTGCATACTTTAGCCTCTGTTGTATGAGATTATATTCCCAACTCTAAAAGACTATTGCGTACGTAGTGAGTTAGGCTCTTCTGTATTTTTATCTGTGCCCAGTTTCGCCCACAAGGAAATTAGCAGTGTGGCAAATTAGAGCCAACAGAAGTTACAGTAAAAAAAAATAAAAAATAATAATAATATATAAATAAAGGTTGCAAAACAGATGGTTTTCCCTTTATGCAAATGTTATTGTGCAAAACTAAGCCTGGGGGCTGCGCTATTTTCCCTCAGCCTTTTGGCATGAGAGACATGTGCGATACTCCACAGATGGAAAGGTGGACCCACTTTCTTGAGAATTGTGTAAAGTGTTTTTCGCCACCAAGTCTCTGCCACCAGTGCTCTAATGGGAGCCCATTGAGCTCTGTGTGTTGCCGAAGTCTGCGAAAGCCAGGTGAACTGATAATGCATCATGATTTTTCTCGCAGCGGGACTCGCCTCACCACGGCAACAGCAGCTGACAATAGATTGTCGGTGAACGTTAACCAGCGTGCATTTTTTTCCCCCCATTTTCAAACACTTATTAGCAGTGTGCAGTACAGGGTGTGGACGTCAGGGTAATTGGGAAAAAAAGAACAGTTATTTGAAGTCTGGAGCTCACAAGCAAAAATATATACATAAAAAGAACTGAAGAAGGTAAATGAAATGGTGGTGAAATTGAAGAATGATGTCACTTCGGAGCTTTGCTCAGAAAATTCTAGGATAAAGTCAGTTATTTTATTAATTGTGTCAATGTTGAAAGCATTCATATTATTGCAATTCTTAAGTCTTATTTTTCAATTACTCACTTTTTTGTCCTCTTTCAACTTCCACATCCGATTCAAACCGTTCCAACTTCAACACGTTTCAAAAATTCACGCCAACCGGGCTTATATTTTTCTCATTCCACAATCTTTGCACAATTTTAATTTTGTGTGTATATATATATATATATATATATATATATATATATAAAATTTGCATTCATCTTTAATGACAGTTTTCACTATCATGCCACATTATTCAACACAATTACACAGTGTTTTAATGATTTTTAATTCGTCAATTACAGTTTAATGTTATGGCAGGTGACGAGTGCGTGGGAGTCCAAAATTTGTTATCCCGGGCGAAGCAGATTTTAGTCCAAATTAATTTCATTTAATAATCATTGCCCAATTATTTAACACCCATTGTATTCAATGTCATTTAACATTATAAAGACCCCCCAATATATTCCATATTTTGACAACATTCACTTTCAGCATGGCATTCAGCTGGACATTCTTCAATCTTGTTATTCAACATTAAAAAAAAAAAATTAAAAGCCAACAAGTCTGTTGTGACCAGTATGTGGCAGCATTCAATTCCGACCTCAGATTATTTGCAGTTCATTTTATTTTATTTAATATCAGTCATCATATTTAATATTACTCTTCACATAATATACCTTTCGATATCCTTAAAGCATTCCACAACATTCTACATGCATTCAAATAGGAGTATTCAGCTTTCACACACAATTTCTCAAAAAAATGCTGATTTTTAGTGCCAGATGTTATTCAGTTCTTTCGGACAAAACAAAACGCGCACACACACACATAATGACAAAAGTTTTTCAAATGTTGAAATAAAACTGATAGCCACTGCTTAATCTTAAACAACTTATTGAATGCCCCTTTAAGATCTTGTGTTTTTGCAATGTGGCCGTCATCTGTCATTACACCTTTTTTTTTTCTAGGGAATTCTATATTCCGGGCATCAGACTGTGGAATCACAGGGAATTATTAACCATGTGTTCCTGAAAAACATGTGTAATTGATGAGTCTGGGGTGGTAGCCTAAATTTAATAGCACAGCGGCAATGGATCTGGCTGCATAAACAGTGCTTTTAAACGGGATGCATTTGTTGTTGAACTATCATGCATTCGGTACGGGCGAGTGTGAAAAAGACACGTTGACGGCAACACGGCGTACACAACTTAACAGCAGATACAACTGACAAATGACCGTAACGTGACTCAAGCTCTGGGACGACAACAGCGCAGCAACACCTCTGACTCCATAAATATGTAAAATCATAGTTTGTTCCATGGCCCCTGTAGAGGTTTGGGCCTCTGAATCAACCCCTCCCCTCCCGCTTCTCTTTCTCGTTTGGGGAAGAGCCAGAGTAAACACTATAAATAAGTTATGACCAAGACTTGTTGACACACATTGAGCTAAAAGCGCAGCCAAGCTATGATGACTGCCATCATGTAATTGTAGATTTTAGTACTGGTCATCTCAAGCATGGGCAACTTGACCACTTTGCCTCAAAGCTTCCAAACTGAGTTATAAGTAAATGATTCATAGAAGTATATATTTTTTTCCTTACCAATTTCTTTATTTTGAAGTCTTACCAAGAATCAGTTCAGGTTCAAATGAAGAGGAAAAAACAACAAAAATCACATGTTTGTTGGCTTCTTTAGTTTAAATTTGGTTTCAAGTACCGTTCGATATACAGGTTACATTAAAGGGGACAATTATTATTTTTTAACTCATTCACTGCCATTGACGGCTATAGACGTAAAAAATTCATTTGAACTTTATTAGTTTCACTTTTTTTTCCATTTTTGTTAACAAGAGTATGAAAAGCTAGTTTTTTTTATTATGCATTTATAACAGATATAAAATTTGTGATTAATCGATTAATTACAATGTAAGAAATGTAATCGTCTGACGCCCCTAATTTTTTATAATATTTTCTTCTTCTTTTTTTTTATTAGGGGTATTAGGCGATTAGAAATTTTAATTGTAATTAATCACATGACTTCACTAGTTAACTCAAGATTAATCACACATTTTATATCTGTTCTAAATGTATAATAAAACAAAATTCTCGGTTTTCATACTCTTGTTAACAAAAGTGGAAAAAAATGTGAACCTAATAGTTCAAATGAATTTTTGACATCTATAGCCGTCAATGGCAGTGAATGAGTTAATGATCTTGGTAGTAATTTTTCATTTGAATATTCTGTTTATACTTTGGAACTTGACATCTGTGATAATGAATAAAGATCCAACTGCATTCTCTCCATTATCTCTAATTCGCACATTTGTATTTCCTGTTTCTAAGGATATATATAAATGGTTCTCTTGAAAACTGATTTAGAGCCAACTGTAGCATTGATTTCTCCAATTTTCATGAGGGCCGTGCTCCTAATCCAATCGCATCTGTTCCTCAAAACGAAATAATCATATCAACGTAACCATCAGCTCTCGGCGACCGAGCAGTTCCTGTGTCACATGGTCGTTTAATTGTTGATGGACTTCATACATTCGAGGCATTCGCAGTCGGGGTCGAGATGCATTTGCCAATAATGTCATATTATAAAGGAAGGAAGGAAGAGAGTTATTTGAGATGGAGGGGGTCTCGGGCAATACTAAATGAAATAGGAAATCGCTGTGAAGCAGGGACAGGGTTGATGATTAATAGTGAACTCCATTATTGAAAGGTCTTGCTCAGACGGAACTTATATCTAAATGTGTTTGTTTTCTTTTAATACAGTGAAATATGAGAAAAAAAAAAAGATTATCAGTGGTGATATTTGGCATTTTGAAAAATATCGGCATCAGCCTTTTTAACAAATTTGAAGGCCGATAAAGCTGCTATTGTGAATAAATGCAAATAAATATCCGCTCCTAGACTACTACTCATCGGTATTGGTATGGGCCTGGAAAAGGCATATCGGTCTAGCACTACCTTATTTCAAGGTTTCAGTACTCATGACAGAGAGTGGCTGATACAATATCAGTATCTGTATCAGTATCACTCTCTTGCGGCCGTTTTACTAGAAATTAGAACTAACAAGAATAGAAAATTGCTGTTTCACACAATTTTAACTTTTACTGCCAAACGTTATCTAAAAAGACGACCCTTAGTGCCAGCCGATTTGGAGTATTTTCATCTTTCAAGGCAAATAGAATATTGTGTTCTATGACAACGTAAACATGATACCATATGAAAGATTGGTTTCCATTTTCTCATTAGAAAAAAAAAAAAGTATGATTCTACCTTATTCCGTTCTTTCGTAATCACCATTTGAAAATAGATAATTTGAGTGACACCAAGTTATTTTTGTGAAAAAGATACATTTTCTGCACAACTGTGACTTTGACACTATTTTATTTTTATTAGTGACGCTCTGCTGTATTTTCTAAGATCCGCCATTTCTTTAAAATTATCTGTGAGTAATTTTGGGAAGGAAGTTTGTAGAGTCAAAAGTACGACGGTGTATTAGGGCCACGTTATAAAGTGGCAAATTTGCGAGAAAAAAGTCGCGAATTTGCGAGTTTATCAAGTGGCAAATTTGCGAGAAAAAAACTCAGAAACTTACGAGAAATACACGAAGCGTACGATTCGCCTGTTTGTGCCAATACTTTTCGGTCGGGTTTTCAAATAAGGAGATAGTATTTGCTTTAGCAGAGATTAACCATATGACGTTTGAAGGGTTGGGTACGGCCCGCGACAAAGAAGGTCCAGATTTTGAGGATCAAGCATTTACGCTAGCTTCGGATTGGTTAGTGTTTAGTCAGCTGATAGGGGATCAGGAAGTGTCGTCGCTCTAGCTGCCGTGTATGACGAGTAAAGTTTAAATTAAGAATGAACGAATCCTCATTAGACTATAAGCTTCGCTACGTGTATTTGTCGTAAGTTTCAGAGTTTTTTTTCTCACAAATTTGCCACTTTATAAACTTGCAAATTTGTGATTTTTCTTCTCGGAATATTACACCCACCCCCCCCCCCCCCTATATATACGTGGCCCTAATACACCTACGTATAGAACATCCCTAACAATCACCAGTTAAATATAGGCAACAAAATTCTTCGAATTAATAATATAATAGACTGTGCCCATTCATAAATAGTTTCGAATGCATCATCACAAACAGTCAGTATATAGAGTGTGTGCTTAAATGACTCTACCAGAGGTGTTTGGAGCCAGCAAACAGGGACACGGATGACTTTAGAACAGAACTAAATATAGCTCATTAAACACTCCATGGCAAGGCACTGTGCAGGCTCTTGACGCCATGTCCAAGTTGTTGCAATCACTTCTGGCGACACGCTTTCGTTAAGGAAGCTTCTCGAGTCAAAGGTGTTCTGCGATGCTGTCGTCTGGAATAACAAAGAGGCGACTGCTGCAAGGTCCCAGTAAAACGCCACTGAACATCCTGAGAAACACATTCTCACAACACAAATAAAGGGATTTTTTTTCCCCCCATCATTATAACATTTTTATATTTCTATAAAGCAGTTTTGCATTTATCGTAAATCATACGATATTTTAACAGAAATTCTTACCGGCTTCAACTCTAAGCGCGGCAGATGTTTTTTGTTTTTTTTCATTTCTAGTAACCTTTATGCCTCCCAGTTGGTCTTATTAACCACATACTCACTTTTTTCCCACATGACTTGTTGCAAAGGTTTACATTAAAAATTAATTTGCAGGTTCCGCGGGCTGATAATTCATCATTAGGATGTTGTAAACCCGGCTTTATCATCTGTTTCATTCTTTATGCTGATTGGAAGGTCACCGACCTTCCCGGGATGCGTCTGGCTGACAGTCTTTGTAATTATGCTGTAAGGTAACAGAGGTCAACTCGAGAGGGAATTCCACCAGAGCAATTAAATGAATGTTAATATATATCTTTTACTAGTGAAATAACAGGTGGAGCTGTCAGATTAATATGTAAGAAAGTTGCTAAAGAAGGTCTCTTTGCACCTTTACAGAGATAATAAGCTCTTGAGCCGAGTTTAAACACTAAGCACTTGGACTTGATGGCTCCTATTTCGACCATGTCCACGTGTGCACACTTAACTTTTACTTGTTAAATATAATCTGCGTCCAAACAAGTCCAAAAGACTATGGAGGCTGTCAGTGCTGCCAGAGCAACAGTTGGTTCTCTAACCACGGACCACTAGGACATTTCAACCAATCAAAAGGGCTGCAGAAAGTAATTTGGTGAGGTTGAGTCATAAATGTGGGGAAACTGGCGCTGGAATTAATGCTTGACAATTATGTGGCAATATTTATTTATTTATTTTGGGCAAATTGTTAGAAAAAACGGGGGTGACTAGATTGACATAACTTCATCATATTTCCATTGACACAGGCTCCAAAAGCAGTCTTGCCACAGTTGCTCAAAGTAACTTCATAAAATATTTGCTTGAAAAAGTATTTAAGTTAGATTACAAGTTACTTTAACTCAAGTCACTCCCAGCCAGCTCCCGGCTGTTTCACTGATTTTGCAGGGCCCACAAAATATTGTGTCCTATTGCTATAAAAACATGTATAACTTCATATATGATATCATCAAATAGTATAATAAAATAAAATAAAATAAATAATAAAAATAATAGGCCGTTTTTCTCATCAAGTTCATGCTGGAAACAATTTGACAGTGAATTTACATAGTACAATAATATCAATTTCCGAATAGCATTTTTTTTTATTTTGAGAATTTTATGAAAATAGGTTAGGAAGGAAACTGTTTTAGACTACAATATCATTGGTTAGGATAGTGAGATAGTAATGTATATTCTTGCCATCATTTTGGCAGTTTTCAGGAACAACAAATATGTTTGTATTTTTTATTTTTTTTTACATGGAATTTTACAGAAGATCAAGCCGTTTTTAAGTGTCAATAGTCTCAATTTCTGCTTTATGGTCACCCCTTTTCATTTGAACATGGCTTTTCCGCTAAAAGACTGCAAATGTGTTTGGATTCAAGATGGCTATTTAGAATGCAAAGCATATAAAAAAAAGGCTAAATAAAAGCTATAAAAGACAGAATACAGTTGGCCTTTAGCTGACAATGTGTGCCACATTAAGTCAATCCAAGCCTCAGACAGCAAGTGGAAGAGCTGTCACTGTATCCCTTATCACCCACCACAGCATTGTGGCTTCCCAGCGCTTTTCAATTCTTCCCCTCCTTTTTTCTTCTCCACATCCCATCACTTGCTGTTCCCCCCCCCCCCCCCCCCCCCCCCCGTATTCATGCTGTTTAGTAAATGCATATAATCTTCAACCACCCAGCCGGACGAGAACCTCAAAGAGTCACAAAGATACGGCCAGATGGAGGTGAGCTATCAGTTAACCTGGAACTGCGGGCCTAAGGCGATAATCATTTCAAAACTGCAGGGCAAAATGGTTTTAATAGCCCTGTAAAAAGGTAAAAGTTTGTCTGCCTTATCACACCTGGCAGATGCATCGCAGAGAGGGGAAAGGAAAAGGGGATAGGGGGAGAAGAAAGCATCAGCTGATAACATCCCCTCCTCCCCAGGAAAAGGATAAATCCGGCATTTAAAAAAAAAAGTGCTGCCTTCAGGAGGAAGTTTAGGGGATTAAGGCTCGTCTCGTTACTACGGTGTTCCAGCAGCCCCTCGCCGTCACCTTAGCTCTCATCCTTCTTTCTCCATCAGCTGCTTGTTGACCCCGGAATTCACTTTTATGAGCCTTGTGATATGAGTGACAGACTGATTTTTTCCATTTTTAACTATACAAGATAATGTTTGTCTTCATTATCACCGACAGTCCACAGTGCGGTTCTGAAATTGTAAGCGTAAAAAGCCTGAAAGCCAGGCTTGTTCCGGCAGAGGTGGCAAATCCAGGTCCAGAAAGTAAAAACCCTGTCACACTTTGGCTAGCTAGCGAGCTCCCTAGCTAGCTCGTTTACCTGTTGGGGAGCTTGCTGGCTAGCACCTGGGGCTAAAGGCAAACCGTGGAAGGGATTTTACTTTCAGGCCCCGGATTTGCCACCTCCAGAATGTAAAAACCCTGTCAGTTTGGCTCTAGCCCCAGGTGCTAGCTAGCGAGCTCCCTAGCTAGCTCGTTCATCTGCTAGGGAACTAGCTAGCACAAAGGGCTAAAGCCAAACTGTGACAGGGTTTTTACTTTCTGGACACTGATTTGTCACCTCTGGTTGTTCGGAAAGTTGCAATTGATGTTTTATGAGCAGCAAGGCCCCGTGTGCAGTGTTACATGATAACTTTAATGTTCCATTGTAGACGGAGCACAACTCAATCGCTCACCTCCTGGTGTTTGAAGGGTTGTTTCAGCCTCTTACATCAGTCCTGTATGCAAGCTTTTAGAATTGTGTGACCTTCATTTTTATTATTATTATTTTTTTTACATCAGTGTAAAATTGTTAAGGACTTTTTTATGTTAGATTTTTTAATTGAAAGTCATGAAAACTCTTTCTAATGTGGAGTTTGGAGCAAGGATATTTTACTTAAACAAAAACTATATATATATAAATTCCATGACATATTTTTGTAAGTTTGGATCCTGGAGAGGAAGCAAATTTCAAAGTTCTGCATTTGCTGTGACATGACAGAATGTTTAACACCTTTCGTACCTTAGTCTATAGTCTTAGTACCTTAGTCAATACATTTTTTATTTCAGGCTTCATCCTGTTGATTTATTCATGCCCGCTCTCTGAGCAGTGACTCACCTTAACAGCAGATGTTCAGGCCATTTCTGTCAAGAAGGCAAAGTTTGGTGGAGGACCCAGTCGCAGGGAAGCAGGGAAAGGAGGCAAAGGTGATGTACAAAAAAAGGACTTTAATTACTACAAAACAAAAGCGAACTCCAAATGGCAAGAGAAAACAAAACGTGGGGAGGACAACAAGGCAAAAACTGGTAGCATGACGGGAGGAAAATGACAATGAACAGACACAGACAGAGGAGACAGGAGACTAAATACACACTAATGACACAACAAGACACACCTGGGGCAAGACACAAGTGGCTGAGGGCACTGATTGGTTGACACGAGGAAGGGCAGGATTACACTTAACAAGACCAAGGGAGACGCACAAGGAAAAACAGAACCCAAACTTGACAATTTCCAAATAAGTACGAATGTTTTATTGTATGAAAGTGTCAGAAACTCTTTTTTTGTGTGTGGAAGCACGCTCACAAAGGCAATACTTAATTGTGTTATGTTTGTTTCTCTGGATTAGTAATAATAACATCCTGAGTCAATTTGACCCAGGGTCATGTCTAATTATCCAAAAGTATCAGATGTGTATTTATTTATTTTTCACTATTTGTGTGTGTGTTCCGGCTAACTAACAGATCTTTTGATTCCTTTTTTTGCTCAGGAACAGTAATAATATTTCTATATTTTAAAACTTTTTATAAAAAGTTTTGCTTAATTATCCGAAGCTTTACAAGAGATTTTTTTCCAACATGGCCCTGGTTGATCTCTTTTGCTCTGCTGCCACCTGCTGGCCGTTTTTGTAATAACTGCCATTTCTTCAGCAGTTGAGAGAATGCATTAAAGCATTCTGTATGCGCTTGCATAAAGAACATAATAAAAAAAAAAACGTCTTTGGGACACTTAAAACATTTAAAAGAGAACGTATTTATACATTAATAGGAGCAAATGAGTTAAGGGCCGGCATTTTAGTGGAAGCTCAAAAGTGTCACTTCCTCTGGAGGTGGGTTTGTGATGATACGCCAAGGAAGCCACACCCAAATGTCATTTAGACCAGAAAAGAAGATGGGCTGAATATTTACACAACACAATATGTACCTGAAAATGGGGGGGGGTCGATCTGACTTACCTTACTATATATAACCTTGGGTTCAACAGGCTCTACGGTGCTCCTCCCTCTGATGACTGATTGTCAGACGCAATGTAGCACTGACAGTGATTTGCCTTTAATGGCCGATTGAGCATGTCAAAAGTCGTGCTATAAACCGTGGCTTGATATGCTGCAGGCTGAGCCGTCTGACAACCGCGACAGCTACTGTCACCCTTCGTCACTGCAATAAAGCCCCGGCAATCAGTTGGAGATCAAGGAGCGTTGGTTTCCTGTGTATACACACGCACATACACACATACACACACACACACACGTACATACACACATACAATTGAAACTCTACTGAAGCCACTAAAGTTGTAACAATGGAGAGAGTGGAATTGATTTATGCAAAAGTCATTGTGTGGATTCAACCAATGGATTGTTTAGCTGTGTTAAACATTGCCATTATGTTGCAAAGTTGTGCAAAATTACTCCCAATATATTTTCTTATTTATTCCTTCTGTCTCTCCGAGGCACTGGAACCACTGCTATCTGCGCCTTAGTGCCTTAATTAATTCTTTGACACATTTTGTTTTACTGCACTAGTATAAATTACTCTCCTGCACGCCCGCAGGTATTAACTAACACTATTGATTTAATAAAGTGGCAAAATAGATATTAAGACGTTTGTGTGTTCAAATTGTTGCGACTCAAACTATTAACCACAAGTGATGGGAAAAATGAAGCTTCACTTGCAATAATTTTTTTTGAACTCCTGTAGATCGTAATCTTGATTTAAATAAAGGCCAGTGCAGTGGAAATTGATTACATTTCCACTGCATCTTTAAACCAACATTGCCATCTAGAAGAGTCAAAAAATATCACACATTGCTTCATGAAGCTTCATGAAGCTTCACTTGCGATATATATTTTTTTAACTCCGGTAGATCGTGCTCTTGATTTAAATAAAGGCCAGTGCAATGGAAATTGATTACATTTCCACTACATCTTTAATTCAACCAACAATGCCATCTAGAGGAGTAAAAAATATGACATATTGCTTCATGAAGCTTCATTCATCCTTTACTATTAACCACCCTGAATATATTGCACTCTAAAAACAGTTGGGTCAAAAATAACCGAACTATGGGTCAAAAATGGACTGATCTTCTACTTGGATCGATTTGACCCAACTTTGATTCAAGAAATGTGTCTTTTAGTGTAAAACACCTCAAAAACATTGGTTAGATCCTTTACTTGGGTAAAAAAAAATGGGGTCATTTTGTATGAAACAACCCAGAACGTTGGGTCAAATTGACCCAACTGTTTTTAGAGTGTGGTATGTACTTATTGTTGTGAAAACTACTTACTGACTGCATGGCGAGTTGAGTGCACTCACACAAAATGTAACCACAGTCATAATGTCAAAAACTCCTAAAGTCGTAAATCCACGACTACCTGTAAAGGCTTCAAATGGAGCATATTCAGCACTGTTGAGATTTGCTTCCACTGGCCACAGCTGGAGCAGCATCCAAGATAAACTTTCAAGCATCCAACAGAAGACTCTTCTCACGCCTCGACGAGCCTGACTGCTCGCGCTTTGTTAATTCTCACCATTTGGCGATGCTTCACCAGCAACCAAATCCATTTTCTTAATCCGAGGCTCACTGTCACCCAAGTGGCAGTCTTGTTCCTGTTTAACAGATCAGCAGCAGTTGAAAGCTTAGCTATGCAGCAGTTACCCCTAAACCCATCCACATGACTCCCAGTCTGGACCAAGCGTCGCTTTGACTCACCAGCGACGGTCTTTCATTGGGTCTGGCGTCACTCAGTGGCTGCCTGGACTCGTCTGTCTCACATGATGCTAAGTATGACAGACTTAACTGCATTCTTTGCTGTGATTTAAATGTTCCAGAAAATTGATGAAACGTAACTTCATTCCAGATTTCCCCTCATCCAGTTATGTTAGACTATATAAACATAAGTAAGTGAGAGAACATATGTCTCTACAGACTCATTCAGTGGCTGCCTTGCATGTGACTAACTCATAGGAATATGACAAAGAATGAATGACATTTCCATGTGCATTAGGACAGGGTTGTCAATGACCCCCCCCCCCCCCCCAAAAAAAAAGTTTTTATGTGTTTGGAAAAAGGAGACGCTCAAACGTTTCCATGTTAAGTCAATGTGCTACGATTCATGTAGATATCATTTTCATGAACTGGCACAGACAAAGTGGTTCAATCATACATCGTGATATTAGAATGAATAATTAAGACTAAGTTCGGTTTGCATCCTAATTAAAGTCTGGAAAATGCAAAAAGGGGATAGCTATACTGCAACAATGTAATTTCAACTGAACATGTGCCAGCAAGTCCCGTGATATAGAGTGACCTGATTTTCAAAATAAAAAACCGGGACCACCAAATTTCATCGCTAGTCAACCCAGTGAGTAAGACGGCCAAGCATGCGCGTCAATCGCTAATGCTAAATGCTATCTTGGTTGACTGCTCAACAACGCTAAATAAAACAATACACTCACCATCATCTAACCTTTTTTTGCTCGGTTCCGACGGCTATTGGAAGTTGGCTGTGCCGTTTGCTAGTGTTGGGAAAATGAAGCTTCATGAAGCACTTGTGATATTTTTTCACGCCTGAAACCAAGAGTGCCATCTAGAGGAGTGAAAAAATATCACAAGTGCTTCATGAAGCTTTCATTTAGCTTCATTTGACCATCACTACCATTTACCGCGCATTGTAACATTGAAAAATACCGCTAGAAAGCTTACCTTGCGTTGTCTGACCGGCAACTTCAGTCAGTGGATAGTTGGACTGCATTTCCCATGATTCTTAGATGCAAATGTAATGGTCAACGGCTGCTAGGTAAGTCCGTCCTGCTACTGAGTATATGCGAATAAGAACGCAAACGTGAATTTGGAAGTCAATATCAAAGAGTTACAAAAATTCCCTTTTAATGTATTATTATTATTGTATGAACCGCTGGCAAAATGGCAAACAATGGGACCTGCGTAATAGTAGGACAAAACAATGACGTTGGTGAAATCCACCAGGACCAAGGCTCAAAAACATGACTGTCCCAGCCAAAACTGGACGTCTGGTCACCCTACCATGATAGCTGTCAGCCAAGATAAGCTTGCAACGGCACCTGATAGCGATGAAGTTTCATGAAAGCTTCATGAAGCACTTGTGACATTTTTTTGACCCCTCTAGATGGCACTCAAGATGCAGTGGAGACGCACTGGCCTTTATATTTAAACCAAGAGCACCATTGAGAGGAATGAAAAAAAGATATCGCAAGTGCTTCACAAAGCTTCATGAAGCTTCATTTTCCCATCACTAATTGTATGCTGATGGTAAGCCAATTGTTTTCTTCACATACAATGAAAAAAACAACTTCCGCTTGTTTCCTGCTGTCTATATTTTCTTCTCACCATCTGCACTCTTGTCTATGTCTGTGTAGTGCCCGACCTTGATACAGCTTGTTTGGTGTGACGACAAATAACAGGTGGAGTGGCAGCCCACGCTTGTCGCTCTATGTTTAACCTGTGAAATTCAACACCCCCTAAGGTGGTGAGACATGTTCCTATCAGTGGGTGTCTGCTTCATATAAGTGAAAGTTTTTTTTGTGCGAATTTAGCGTGTTAAAGCAACCACTACCAATGCGAATCTCAGATTAGCTTGTTTGTTTTTACACTCACTATTATCCCAATAGTGTGCTATAGAGGTGGGGGTTTGACAAAATGTCCTTGATCGTCAAGGGGCAAAGTCAGTGTTCAATAAATTGATTAAATATTAATCTAAAAAATTCATGTAATCTCTCAATGCACTGTAAAAAAAAAGAAGTAATATTTATTTGGAAAAAAAATATTCAGAAATTTTAAGTATCTTTTACAAGGAGAGTTTTGAGTACATTTTACGAGTTTATTAAAAAAAAAAACAGAAGCAAAGTAAGCATTGAGGAACAAACTCATGACCTTCAGCTTGGGTGACAGCCACTCTACCACCTAGGCCATGCCACTCCTTTGAAGTCAGGTGGAATTCTCGTACCTCCAAGAGGAAGGTCATGACAACGGTTACATAGTTTTTTTGTTTTGTTTTAAATAAACTAGTCAAATGTACTGAAAATTCTCCTCGTAAAATGTTCTTAGAATTTCAGAGTGAAAAAAACTTTACTAGTTTTTTTCAAGTAAATATTACTCCCAATTTTTTACAGTGTGTAGATCACAAAATGTGACTGAAGTCTGATAGATCAAATTAAAAGCATTGTGCATCTGTGCCCCTGCCTATTTCTGTCTCCAGTGGAATCCTCTCATTGGAGAAGGCAGCACATTAAATCAACATCACGTTATGACACAATCACAGACAGATGTGGCCGCAACTCTGACAATTGTGACAACTTCGAAATAGTGAATCTAGCGTCATTCATTTTTTGCCGTTCACAGCCAAACTTCAAAATGCATCTGTAAGCTTGTTTTCCAAACAAAATCAAACTTCATTTTCTAACACTTTGCGGTCATGCAGCTGTGAAAACAGGGGGAGTGGAAGAAGGGGGGGGGGGTGTCCTCTCAAAGGCGTTGGATTGGTAGAATATTGCTATGCTTAAAGTTAAATTATTACATTAAGGTGGTGCGATGTCTTCATCTTATTGGGCTGTAAAACGTATATTGCCTCCATTCATCTTGGCTTCCACGTTCCGCTCATGTTTAATGTCACACACTGCAATCAACTATCAACAAAAAAACAACAAAAAATTTCCCCCTAAGTTCACTGTCTGATCTCCATTTTCCTTCGTCTGTCCTAATGTTCCAGTTGGTGTCCTCACTAAATAATTACAAGAGGCCTGTCCTCTCCTGTCAGCATGGTCAGGCCACCTTTGGCGAGAGTCTGACAGCCATCTTGTCCCCTCAGTCCTCTACTTCCATTAGCCGCCCCTGGTCACTGTGACTGTGCAGTCATTCCGGGGTCAGGGCCCTCCACTACGGGCTGTAATTGCAGTACATTGAGCACTCGGAAGCTGCCGCACCCACCTAATGAATTGTCACCCACTTTAATATGAAATTACACAAGGGTGACTCGTAATAGATTAATACGGTTGGCAAGGTTACTCTCAAAGGATAATCCATTGAAAATTGCTGATTGCCTGCCTAAAATTATTATAAGACCCCGAGTGAAGTGGGATTAGTCAGCCAAAGTGATCCTATGTGATCACTCTTATCCATCACTGGATCACTTTGTGTAAAGAGGGGTTGGAATACTAATCCTCACCCTTCCAAGAAAAGGTTAGCTTGTTCTTGAACTGATTGGGGACATGGAAACTTTTTATCATGTTAATGTTGAATAACAATGACTATAAGAGATGTGATCCCAACATGAAGGTCAACTGACAATGAAAACTTTAGATATAAATCACACCATAGCCTTGATGTTTGACCTGGAAAAACATTTAAAAAAAAAACAGTCCATGCTAGGGGTGGGTAGCATCTGAGAACCTGCGTTGTTTTAATACAAAAAACTCAAGGCAGCTTTTTATACCCTAAGAAAATACGTTTGTCTGTTTAAGAGTGCAAGTAAAGAACTATAATAACACTACATCAAAAAATAATAATCTGCTCAACTGTTTGTTTCTTTCATTATTATTTTTGTTATTTATTTATTTGCTTTGAAAATATCATTTTAAATGTGATTCACCATACGAGAGAATCAGCCAATGCAGAAAAAAAAAAAATCAATAATTGGATATAATAATAATCCAATGTTGTCCATTTAGGACAGCTGTGACATTAACCTTGAATCAGTACTTCTCAATTATTTTTTGTTACGCTATCCAAGGAGAAATAAAATATTACACGCCCCAACTCTCCGCCGCGCACTACTGCCACCTACTGTAGTGGATGTGCAATTACACTTTATTCTAATACGGCAAAAAAAAAAAAAAGACGGGAAAAAAATAGGACTGCTTTAAATTGAAATTTATGGATCTTATTTCATACATAGAAGTACAATTAACAGCTAACCATAAATCACAATTACATTTGCATTTCAGTTTAGACACCACATAGTGAGTATTATACACTTCTGAAGCCAAGCAGATGAGCTAATGCTGTCTGAAACGCTGACCTCAAAAGTATGACACAAATAATAGCAGGCTTTGTCATATGTCTGCTAAACTAACCCATCATTACTCGCACCCTCATCGTCCATGACGGCGATGGCGACTCATTGTGAAGGCCGGTGCCCTAAAATGACATGCAACTTATGTTACAGTTCTTTTTTATCTGTATAACTTTTTACAAAATAAGTTGTGATCCTCTTATTACAAGAGGTGCCTGGTCAATATGTGCACATTGATGGGTTGCTGGTACATCATCATCATCATCATTACCACCTACAATTAACCATCCTATCTTACGCTTGGCTCTCCAAACCCTGAATGCTCAAAATAATGCATGAGTGGATTCCCCTTGAAAAGTCATTCCCAATAAATGCCTCCATCGATCTGTTTGGCCACACGATTATGGGAGAGGTGGTGCTCTTTCAACAGTTTTTAAATAGACTATTGTGTACTTACAGGTGACAACATGATGGTGTAATTAGTCCAATGGATCAAGTACAAAACTCAAATGGGTTCCAACAATTAATGTCACGAGAGGTATTGCTGCCTTTCGTACCAGTACAGACGGGTATTGGAACATATTAATTAATTTCAAAGTTACATATCGTCGCTGCTATGTGAAAAACACCTATGTCCATTTTTGATTTTTTTTGTTGTTGACATTTTTGGGATAAAACTGAATACAGACATCCCAAAAACATAAAAATGTAAAAAATAATAATAATAATCATAATGGGCATAAGTGTTTTTCACATAGCAGCAAAAAAAATTAATGTCAATAAATGTCGCTGCTATGTGAAAAACACTTATGTCCATTATGATTATTATTATTTTTTTTTTACATTTTTATGTTTTTGGGATCAAACTGAATGCAGACGTCCCAATAACGTAAAAATTTAAAAATTGAAAAAAAAAAAATGGACATACATGTTCTTCACATAGCAGCGACATGTATTGACATTTTTTTTTATTACATGTTTATGTTTTGGGGATAAAACTGAATGCAGACATCCCAAAAACATAAGAAAAATTGACATAAGTGTTTTTCACATAGCAGCGACGATATGTTAAGTATACTAAGTGTTTGTGTGTGTGTGTGTGTGTGTGTGTGGGGGGGGGGGGTCATAGTGGCTTAATAGAGGCATAAATATATTTTTTCAACATCAATTTTTTTGACTTCTTGACTGCAGTAGCAGTATATTGCATGTCAGCTTTCTTGTACGCGCTAAGATCAACAGCGCGCACACGCCAATCAAACAGTCCCCAAAAGACTGAAACTCGCCCGGTTGCCCTGCCCCTGGCCCTCAAGACGGAGAGAGGCCATCCCGGGGTCACAACATGGCGTGTTCTCATTCAGAATAACATCACAGTCTCTCTTTTCTCATTACCCACGTGTGCTGTCTGTGCAACAGCCATCTCACCACCACCACACATCAGCCTCAGGGTCACAGTTCAGATATTATTGGATTTTTTTTTGTTGTTGCCCATTTTATATCACTATGGCTACAACAATTGGCGGTGTTGTTTTGATGTTTAGATAGGTGCCCTTAAGGCATGATACGCTTCTTATTCACACATGGTACATGAAAAACTTTCATTTATTTAGATGGAAATACATTTGCCCCAAGGGAGTAATAAAACGCCGGCAAAGTGTCAAATGATTATGGAAATGCATATTCAAAAGTTCAAGATCAAAATTAGGTTCAAGATCAAGGCTCCCACTTAATAGGCTTTTTGAAATGGGTCGATCAAAAGGAAATTGGCTGTGAAAGAAATGGGAGGTCATGGGTTTTTAAATAGGCGTGAAATGAAGACCCAACAACATCAAACAAGTGGAAAACAAACGCAAACTAGAAAAGCTTAAGTCAAGATGTACCATCTAAGCCAGCAGCAAAGGGGGCAAATCCAGGTCCAGAAAGCAAAAACCCTGCCCCAGTTTGGCTTTAGCCCCAGGTGCTAGCTAGCTAGCTTCCATGGTGGTTGTTTACCATTTAGGGAGCTAGTTAGCTAGTATCAGGGGCTAAAGCCAAACTGTGGCAGGGTTTTTACTTTCTGGACCTGGATTTGGCACCTCTTTAGCACTAGGTGCTAGCTAGCTAGCTTTCATGGCGCTTGTTCGCCATTTAGGGAGCTAGCTAAAGTAAAAACTCTGCCCCAGTTTGGCTTTAGCCCCAGGTGCTAGCTAGCTAGCTTTCATGGTGGTTGTTTACCTTTTAGGGAGCTAGCTAGCTAGCATCAGGGGCTAAAGCCAAACTGTGGCAGGGTTTTTACTTTCTGCACCTGGATTTGCCCCCTCTGGCCTAGAAATCAACCCAGTCCAATTGGTAAGATATTAGCACCGCCAATGTGTTTTATTTTGGAATATAACAATTACAATTCTACACAAATTGGATTCATTTGCGCACTTTTTTTCCTTTTTTTTTTTTTTTTTTTTTTTTTACAATAATCCATCTGTTCTCCACTGAATACACAATGATTTAACAGAAGATGTGTAAAGTGGACCAGCCTTGGGCGACGGGCCCGTCTCGCAGCAGCTGTTGGTGCAGATGTAAGGTGACAGTAATCAATACCGATTATTAAAGTGGGAGCACCATCTCTAGTGTGTGATTAATCTTCATTCCCTCATGTTTACAGAGACTCCTCTGGCCCGTTCGCCACTGAGGGGAAGCGCTTCCCATTATCTGTCCCAAGAGATCCAAAGAACAAAACACTGTCACCATTAAAGATACGCGCTGTCGCTGAAGAGGAAGAAAGCGCGTGTCCTGGAAGGACGGAAGATCCCGCGTGCATTGGCGTTCAAATACAACATCTGTATCTTCTTATAAAAGCATAAACAGATATTGCGTACAATGCAGTTAAATCAGAAACACAAAATCAGGGTGAAGTATGATAACATCCGATAGTTAGGGATTTGTGTTCAATTAAGCTTTTGATTTACTTAGTAAACTTCTGCTAATGAAAATAATTTAAAACAGGACAACACAATCAAAGAAAGTGTCTTGCTCTTGAACAGATCATAACTAAACATTAGCAGACATTAACAAGGGTGCGGTGGTGCCAATGAGTTAAAAAAAAAATCGTACAATTGGAAGTTTGTCCAACATTATCTCAGCTGTGCTAGATTTCAGTGTTTCAGAGTTTGTTGAGCTCTACAATGGATCTATGTCATTTTAGTGTATAAAGGCTACTAACTACTTGATTGTCTTTATACAATTCCAATAACACATAGTTCGGACACTTTCACAAATTCATAAGTATCTCCCAAACAACACCATTTTATTTTGCTGTCTACTATTGTGTGATTGCAAAATGGCTGCCCTCATCCTGGCATTTCAGCTCACAGATCCCTCTGGTGCATTGCAACAAATGTACTGAGGCTCTCTGTTGCAACAATAGCAATAAGGAGAGATTAAGTGACAAACAAGGGAGCCAAAAAGGAAGACGGCAAGATGAATTTGGGTTTGTTTTCATAGAAAAGATGTATTAAAAATAATCATATACTGTATATCAGCGCTGTCCTGTGAAAAACACTTATGTCCTTTTTGTCATTTTTTTACATTTTTACGTTTATGGGATCAAACTGAATGCAGACATCCCAAAAACGTAAAATAAATAAATAAATAAATAAATATACATAAGTGTTTTTTCACAGGGCAGCGACGATATTCAAAAACTTTATGATCAGCTCCAGAAAACAAGTTGCTAATCATTTTTGTCTCATTCATTTACAAGAAAAGGTCAAACTCTTTTTGTTGACTTCAAACTCCTGACTAAAAATCTGTGCTGGGCAAAACATTAAAACGGAAAAGTTAAACCATTTAGTAAGTGAGCATATTGCTTTTAAAATCGTATATTTATTGTAGAAATATGTTTCGGCGAGAGGTGTCAAAAATTAGTGCGTTAATGTTGAGTTAATTTAAAATTCATTTAACGGCACTAATTTTTTTTGAAACACGCAATTAATGACCACCTCTTACTTGGAAAACATGTACTGGGGGAATTCCACTCGCAACACAGCAGACACGTCCACGTAAAAAATTTGCAGTATTTTTTTTTTTTTTACAATTTAAAAAATCTGCAGAATTTTACAAGTTACTTCATATTAAAGATAAAATAGCTCTTCTTCAAGAAACATGCACTGAGCTGTCACCAACATCTTACAAATCCAATTATGCCATCTAGTGGCAGAAAAATGACCTCAACACAAATCAATATCACATATATATTTCTTTGCAGTACAGTACATCTTTTTAATTTTAACTCAATTTTGAGAATTATTATGAAATTACTGTAGCAATGACTAAAAGATGCAGCTATATTTCTATTAGTTTAAATTGTTTCCACTTGTTTGTTTCCCCCAAAAAAAAAAAAAAAAAAAAAAAAAATATATATATATATATATATATATATATATATTTATATATATATAAATAAAATAAAAACAAATAAAGAGCAATGATGATGACATTTCCGAATGAACAATACTGAGCTCTTTATAAAAAAAAAAATATATATATATATATATATATATATATATATATATATATATATATATATATATATAAATATATAAATAAAAAATAAAATAAATAAATAAATAAATTGTTTCCACTTTTATGTTAACAAGATTAACAAGAGTATGAAACTTATAAAAAATAAATAAATACATTTTATGGTACATTTAGAACAGATAAAATCTGCGATTAATCAGTTAACTACTTCATCATGCGATTAATTACGATTACATTTTCGAATCGCCTGACACGCCTAGTTTCGGCAAAAAGGTCTGCCTCACCAACAACAAAAATGTGAAATGTACTTTCTGACAAGATTAACCATGCGGTATTATGTTATCTCAGTTTTCAAAAACTCATTAATTTACTGGTATTAGTGTTCAAAATCACATTAAGGAAAACATTATGCGATCAAATAGGCACCATTGGCGAGTACAATTATTATCCGGCCAATAACCTTCCCCTTGGCAAACCGACGTCTTTTGTAAAATCCTGTAACCTTGCCGCATTGTTGCTTCTGTTAAGCAAACAATTCATCATCCCTGCTCTGTTACATCCCCAATCAAACTGTTTATTTAAAAAAAAAAAACACACACACACACAAAATTGAATTACAGTCACTTAGAGTATGCATTGTTTGGTTTGGAGGCATTTATATAACTAAAGCAGAAGTCAATATACAGTAATGAAACAATAATGAAAAAAAAACCCATCCAAACCAGGACGATTAAAGACACGGAACAAAACGTGGGAGCATGTTGTTGAAATGTTGTAAAGATGTGCAAATGTGTGTTTAATATGCATCAGGGCCACGCCATTAACATTTCTGGACCGGGTTGAAGGCTACCCGGTGCCTCTCGACTCCATCGGCTGTGACTGCAACAGATGTTCACCCCATCCCGCCCCGCCCCGCCCTGAGAAGTGTCTCACAGGTGTCAGGATTCCTCCTCGTTAAATAATCACCAGCAGTGGACTGACTCCACGCCCCGCCCCCTCCTGCTGGTCCAAACCAGAAAGAAAGCCACTCTTCTTCTGTTTAATGCCATTTTAGTCCCCCCACCCCCCCTCCGCCTCTTTTCGCCCACCGCAAACCAACCACCCCCCGTACCTCCCATGCGGCCATCTTTCAGCACCTGCGAGGATCCCACCGAGAAGAGATAATAACTTGATGTGGCTCTCGTTCTCTTGAGTGGGGTTGTGTGTTGAGATGAGGGCAAAAGGGGAAGTGCGTGGGTCAGGTAGAACAAAGAGGCTTATGCGTGCGTGCGCAACACGTTGGGAATTTTAGACAGCTATTTCAATCGCCTCTGCTGTGCGTATGATATCTTGGGGGGGTGTTCGAGCCTGCGCTCAGGGAGAAAAAGCGAATAGAGGAAGACATTTTGGAAAAGTTCAGAGGATTAACTCGAGGCAAGGCATTGGGAATGGTACACGCCAAGGAGGAGGGTGGGGGGCATTCTTTGTCAGGAGTAATTGCTTTCAGGCACTCTACTGTGTAAACTGAGGAGAGATTACAGGATTTATTCCTATGTAGATTTTATACAGAGACGCTTTACTGAACCTATTCTGTTCTCTATCTCAGATAAATGTGCTGCCTGGAATTTTTTATTTTTTTATGAATCCATAAACATCAAGCCTATCATTCTGCATGATAGCGATGAAGAAAAGGCAGGTGAGCCTGATGTCAAACAACTGGAATGAGTGAGTGACAGAACCGAATAAATTGAACACTTTATCTCGCACAGAACCGTATTTGGTAGCGTGAGCGATGGTTCACACGGGACCGAATATGCTTGACTTTGAGGTAGCCAATAAAATATCTACACAGTACATCCTTCCATTTTCAATGCCGCGTAACCCGACTCGAGAACGGGGACCGCAGTTCACTTTGAGACCTCGTCGCCAGTTAATCACAGAGCACCTATAGACATACTAGGTATACTCGCATTTAGTACGTCAAATCATTTAGAAAATAATGTACAAATAAAAAGGGATGCATTTTTGGTCACCTTGCGCAATGTTAGTGAGCTAATTGGTAGACATACGTACCAATTCTGACGAGAACAGGAGGAAATGAAACACAGGAACAGGAACACAGGAACAGAAACACAGAAAAAAAAACATGAAAATAAAATCAAACAAAACAAACTTACACATTCTAGCATTTGTGATTGGGTGAATGTATTGTACGTAGGTGGAACATCCGCCTTTTTGACGTGCAATTATTATTATTATTTAATTTTTATTTTTTTAATTTATTTAAGTTGTTAATTTTTATTTATTTAAGTTGTTCATTCGGTAATATCATCATTGCTCTCTTTATTTATTTATTTATTTATTTATTTTTATTATTTTGTATGTGGGTGAGTATGTGTACGTGTATGTGCGTGCGTGCGTGTGTGTGTGCATTCGTTAGTTCACCAAAAACCTATTAAAAAATCCCATACCGTTCACCTAAACCGAACACCGCCGTCAGGAGACCTGAGGAAGGACTAAAGAAAAGAAAGGAAAGTGAATTATTTTGACGCGCTTACACCGACATCAACCATTTATCGTCCTGACTAAAGAGATGCTACATTTCAATAAATCCCATACCCACACTGTGAATAGTATTATTTGACAAAACAAAAAAGATTTTCGGACTTTGTTTAGGCCACCACGTCAGTCAGTTGTGATTATGAGTTTTCAAGTTTTCAGTTTACAGCAATGCGTAAGCTTGAGAAGCATGAGAAGATTCATAACATAGATCATTTATCTGCTAATCCATGCCAAGACGTATACCACAAATAGTACAGAAATAGATACATTTCAGAAGTGGGCATTTCGTCATTATTTACCGAAGGTCCGTTTTGTTGACGGTTGAAAACTGACGGGGAAAAAAGCAATGCCAGAAGTGGGTTTTCGTCCATCGATGTGATCGTCAATCATCCGTCACTGACGGAATGCCCATTTTGCTGACTAATGACTGAAGCATAGACGGGCACCCATTTCGCTGAGGAATGACGGATTGACAATAACAATGCGGTTCGGCTTGAAATATTCACAAATTGACTAAAGGGTGTCCCCACTGTTGACAATTGACAAATGACGGACGCTCAAAATTTATCGACACACCCACTTCTGGTAATTTTTCTTCAAATATTTTGTGCGTAACCAGAATTGTTTGTGAAAAGAACACTAATTATATATGTACAGACGCTTTCAAGTTACGTCGTAGGCGACCTACGTCATTTCGACTTTACGGCCGCCCATGCCTCGTCCATAGCACCTTCTTTTTCGTTAATTTTCCACAGTAATCACGCCATTTTAAAGTTATTAAAAATTGTGTTGTTTTTACCTCCAGTAACGGACGTCCATCGAGCAGGTCAGCTCGCCATCAGGCACGTCAGATTTCCATGCAATGCATGTCCGTGTGAAAACACAAAATATTGGTTCAGGCTCTTCCGGGCCGCGCAAATATGTTTTTTTTTAAATGACTGTACAAAGATTTTGATGTAAATTTCGACTTAAACAGCGAATTACATCCCCAGCGTAGGAACGGAACTCACATAAGTCATACCTATTCATATATTACAGAGAAACCGCCGGAATTCTTTGAGAGATTATTATGAGATCAAAACAACAGCCATTGCTAATATTTGCATTCATTGTGCTACTTTTTTTTCTACCAGAAAACTTCAAACGGTAAATTAGCATTTCAAAGCTGGTCGGTCAACAACATGTAAGTGTTCAGTCACACATGCTTATGAATTGTATTTATTTTTATATTTACTTTAGCCCACTCTCAGGAGCGTATCCTTGAAAGAAAGATCAGCGGAGAACTTCTGTCGGCTCCCTAGCGACTCGCATGAGATTGATGCCTCATGCCGGGCAGATGCCTTCAAGACACGCGTTTGAGGAATCAAAGGCGCCTTTGCCAGAAAAATCCACTTCTGTCCTTCCTAATGGGCTCTTTTACCATGCGTCGCCAATCAAACAGCTCCCCAGAACACCTTCTGTTTTCAATCTGCCGCTTTGACACGCTACTTGAAAAGTACGGGGTCTCGAACACTCCGTGTTTGAGAGTGCGGAATACGACGGGTTCCATTAGCTTCAAGGGAAACCCACTTGGGAAGCCCCTCGTGTTCTAATATGCTCATGGTTGTGTTTAATAGAGCTTTTTCACTCAAGGATCAATACAGCACACATTCTTCCTGTTGACTTTCTTACACCTACTGCTGACCAGTGAGTGATGAGAGGGATTTTATCAGTCGACATCCTGCAAATGCAATTTTCTGAGGCCATTTTTTTTTTTTAAAGGGAGGCGAAACAATAAGCACACCCTACACTTCCTCTTCTTATATTTTCAATAAATCTGCTATCTTTCGGTCTCACCACACACGCTTCACTTTTCATGGTCCAAAGAGGTTCCTGATGTTCCTTCCTCTTACATACAACATACAACCATTCCTTCGGTACTTCACACTCACCAGATGTTAGCGAATGCATGTGAACATGCACGTTTGTGTGTGCGCGCCTCAAATGTCGACTCTTATGCGTCTGCCAGGATTTATGACAACAGTTTATCATATCATTAGCTTCCGGGTTTTTTCAACTCAAAATGGATGTCCCTGAACAAAAACGCAACTGGTTATGCATCGTCTCAGGAAAGATGCTTAAGTGTTGTACACACAGAAACACAAGAGCAGATCATATTCGGGCTCCCCCAAATGCCACTTGCATCTGGATGAGCTTAGAAAATCTTTGTGGATATACTTCAAGTGACCAGAAACGGACGGGACAGTCCCAAGTTTTGAGCCTTGTGAATTTCACCAGCCTCATTGTTTTGTCCCCAGTTTTACGCAAGTTCTGTCCCGGCATCCTGCTTTTTTTTTTTGTCTAGTCAGCAAGCCAATTGTTTGGTCCATGTAAATGTCAATCACACAGTTGTCAAAGCAATTCATTCGATCAACCAATTCAAAAGGAATTTAACTGTTAAATCGCTAACGGCCGTGATTTTGTTATACTGTAACTAGAACAACTCCCTGCTTCTGTCCAGGAATCATGGGAAATGCAGTCCTACTAGCCTAGTGCTGCGGTCACCGATCAGACACAACGCAAGCGGAGCTTTTCTGGCGACCTATTTCTAATGTTACAATGCGAAACCGACGCGAAGTAAACGGCACAGATAGCTTCCCATAGCTGCCGGGTGGATATGAATGAGTACATTGATTATTTACAGCTGTTGAACTGTCAACCAAGATAGCATTTAGCATTAGCTAAAAAAAACTCACACAACCAGATTGACTAGTGATTACATTTGTTATAAGTAGTTCAAAGGTGGCAAATCCAGGTCCAGAAAGTAAAAACCCTGCTACAGTCTGGCTTTAGCCCCAGGTGCTAGCTAGCAAGCTCACTAGCTAGCGACCCGGGTGCTCGTTTACCTGCTAGTTAGCTAGCTAGCAGAAGGGGCTAAAGCCAAACTATGGCAGGGTTTTTACTTTCTGGACCTGAATTTGCCACCTCTGAAAGACTTTTTGGTAAGAATTCATTGTTTATTTCATTTTCATCAAGATTGTAGTGTCCCGTATTATTATTTTTTTATCTAGATAAACTTTTCTTTTGATCTACTTCATACTGTATATCATCAGATACCTTTGTTCTTCCCAGTACATGGCCTGCATGTCTGGTTTTCAGATGTCAGAACATTCTTCTGTCACTCATTGACAGTTTTCCATTCATTAGTATGATTGTCATGGAAATGGGGCTACTTTAGGACCCAAGGACAGTTTTATTGCCTTCATGGACCATAAAGAAATAAAGGTTTAAGGGGTTATAGAAGAGCACCCAATATGTTCCATGCTGTGTCGGACATCATGCTGAGATGAAGCCTGCATTTTATTGGCCTTTAAATCTAAACAGAGCTTTGGAGAGGAGTTTTCGCTAGATTGTTTGCCATCCGTACTTATAAATCTGTCCAAACTTCTTGATTCAACAGCATTATAACACGATTTAATCCCTGGTAGGCTTGCTGTAATTCAACTGACATTCTATTCCCTTTTCTCTTCTTTGCTATTTACAGCACTCTCACACAAGGCCACTTCTATTGTACCACGCTTTAATGCAGTTGTTCCCCCATATTCTGTCCCTTGCTGACCGACATGTGCATTTACACAGCCATCAAACTTTCATTGGAACATTGTTTACGTACATTTTATAGACCACCATTGCAACATATCGACAAAACAAACAACCTTGGTGTAGGTAATAATGACAACATCTGCTGTGAGATTCCACAAACCATCCATTTTTCATACTGCTTATTGTCATTTGGGTTGCCGTTAGGGAGCACGATTTCAGAATCAGAATTATCGGTCCAGTACGTTAAAAAAAACAAAAAACAGACACACAAAAATATTTTTTTTTCTTCAGTCACATCCCGTCCGAGAAACACAAAAAAATAATAATGACCAAAAGAGGGAGACTGAACAGGAAGCCTGGCGGTTCGCAAATTAGCACCCTGAGTTTTGAAGTTGAATTACAGTACATGAAAGGCAAAATAGGGTTTATAAGATGAGGTGATTGCTGCCATCTCAGCAAATTCTGGACCAAATTCAGGATAATCGCTCTCCAAATCGCTCTATTGACACTCACTCCAAGGTACTATTGGAGGAACTGAATTGCGGCTCAGGAGGGATGATCAAAGTTTGAGCTACTTCCGAGACACTGCTTTTTAACTCTGCACAAGGTATTAAGAGTTAAAGCCTTGCCCAGCCCTCTCAAGATGGATGAATTCCTGCTGCTTGGTCTCCTCTCAGGCTTCACCTTAAATTTACCTTTTTTCCCCCCAAAGGTGGTAACCAGATCAGTGGAATCATCAAGTGGATGTATTTTCTAAATGGCCAGCTGGACCATTTCAAGCGCTTCTCCCTTCCTTTCAAAGAAGATAAGTTTGGCAAGTGGTCTGTGATGACATCTAAAACCTGACGTTAGCCTTTCCTTAAACGTTTTTGTCGTCATTACCATCTCAAGGATCGCAGGCTGTTTTTAGAAGTTGAGTCAGCTCACAATAAAAAACTCCAATCAGGAATGGAGATTATAGGGATAGAGGAACTGGGATGATCTAATTTCATTGCATATTTTTTATTGCCGCTTCAACCTAGAAAGTTTTGACTTGCTGCCAATGACTCGCTATGTAGCTGCTGGAGATATTTGATGTCGAAATGGTGAGTTGTGTGAAAGGTGAGAGAGGTTCTGTCAGCCAGATGATCAAACCAGAGATTATTTTTCTTTTGGTTGTTTTTAAAGGAGCGCCAGTAAAAAAATTGATGGTTGTGTCAGTCATTGTGGTTAGATGCAAGTATGATTATCAAGCGATTAGCACAAAAAATATATATAGTTGAAGAATATGAATCACATTCTTGCAAAAGAGAGAGAGAGAGAGACTTAACCAACTCGTGAATATGAAAAATACTGTACACTCTTCATATTCATCATTTATTGAGACATTTTGATTTGTCAAAATTAAAAAAGACCGTGTCAATAATGTACGGAAGAGGATTAGGGCTAGTGGAGAGAAAAAAAAAAAGGTTGATTCTGACTTTAAAAAGAGAATTCTGACTTTAATCTCAGAATTGTGACATTAAAGTGAGAATTCTCTTTAAAATTAGAATTGTGACAAAGTGAGAATTCTCCCTTTAAAATCAGAATTATGACTTTAAAGTTGGTATTCTCACTTTAAAGTGAGGGCAGGGAGGGTTCATGTTTACTTACAGCAAATGCAATTTTCACAGGTGAAACCCAAGTCAGAATTCTGACTTTAAAGTGAGAATTCTGAGATTAAAGTGAGAATACTGCCAAACTGTTTTCCCCTCTTCACTGACCTTGATCCTCTTCTATAATATTGTGATGTTCCTTTCATACCTCAAAAACTCAAGATAGTCCCGAGAAAATGCGTGGATGGATGGGTCTTCGTCGCAAACAAATAGGAAAACCTAAAGGCCTTTGTTTACATATTTTTTTTATTGCATGTACACAAAATAACAGAAAGTCAGTTCTTAAATCATATTCTCTTATAAAAATGAGGATACTATTATTACAAATGTTTATACCACCATAGTACCATGTGTATATAACAGACTTCCGTCTCTTATTTTTTTCCGTCGGTGACGGATGCCCTTTTCGGCGAGTCATTATGACGGCAAAACTCGGAAAAAAAATACACGGACTTAGCACCGACTGAAGGTTTGTGTCCGTCAATCCGGGTCAGTACAGAGGGTCCTTCTCAGGCCGCGTATTTTAAAATGTTTTACATTTTTATATAACGACGGAAAGAGACGAGAGACGGAAGTGCCTTCCCTCTGGTATATAATAAAACACAATAAAAGATGATCATGAACACAAGTGAGCAGTAACAATATTTTTTTTTGCACTGGATGGAAACAAAAAATCCCCCAAAACAATATCACAAAGGCAAATAACAAACATATGATGGGACATTTGCATACAAGGATCGTGGTTACATTAGATTTACAGGCGCTTTAGCCCTTACTCAGTGTGTTACGCAACACAGGATCACAGCCTATTTAACTCAGAAAGAGCAAACACATTCTGGCCAGAGAGACATCCAACATGAAAAAGGAAGGGGCTGAATAGACAAAACCGCAACAAGAAGAGCGCTAGCCTTGAGTTTCAAAAAGAAACTCAGAGGAATACTTGCGATTACTCCTCTGACTGAATCATCGACAAGGTCAGAGCTCCCATCTTGTTATCCTCCTACTCTTCTGCTTTTCTCCGACTCTGGAGCCGAAAGCTTCATACGGAAAGGATGCCAAGACATATTCATTGACATATTGGAGTTTTCAGCAACTGGCAGCAATCACGGAGGCTGAATTGTTCAAACTATGCATTCACATGCGATGAACAACCACACCAACACCGTGGTAAGCATAAATGACAAATATGTTGGTACGCAATAACCTGCCACACTTCGATTACCGTAAAATCACGTGTATAATACGCACTCTAAAAATCACCCTTAAAAAGCTTAATTTTGTTTCTGTACTCGTGTATAATACGGTCCCCTGATTTGCTAGCATTCTTTAATATACTGGCCAACAATTTATCTTAATGATCTGAGTAATTCTGGGCTGCTGAGTCCGAAAATGACATCCATTTCTTTGAATTGGCTCTTGTTGTTTACCGCTAATATTGCCTAATTTTTATTTATTTTATTTATTTTTTTGCTCGAGTTTCATAAGAAAGTGTGCAGAGTTCTTTTCGTCTATTAAACTGCCTTTGAAAAGTTATATGACGTCTCTCGCCGCCTTGCTTGCTTAGCTAGCAACTAGCCGTGAATGCTGGTGATGCTAACACTGGGGCCGGTGCTGAATGCTGGCAACAGGCGCCGTATAATACAATGTCAGCGTAATTTTTTCTTTTTTCTTTGCGTACTTAACTCATTCAAACCCCAAAACGTATCAATATTTTTTTAATACTTTGTCCTTCACACCCAAAAACTTATTTATACGTTTTTTTTAATGTTTTTTTTTATGCTAGCGCATACAGAAGGCTTTGATACAGCTTCTGACATGAAGAGGTCGCTTAAAGCAATGGTAGTTATTACAAAAAACGGCCAGCAGGTGGCATCAGAGTATAAGAGATCTGCCAGGGCCATGCTGAAAGCTCTTTTTGCCAGTGTTTTCAACCACTTAAAAATAAAAGCATCCCAAAGCACTAATGTAAGTGTATTGCTGCATTTGAAAAGTTTTTATTTTGAAGTTGGCCTCACCACGTTGGTTGCGTGTTCCGTCATGGATAGTATGAACAATTGTTGCTACTTCTAGCTTGACTGGTTTTGCAAGCAATTTTTTTGAAACAAGGTACACATACATTTGTAATCAGACATTATTAAAAAATTTAAAAAATTTGGAATGTAAGTGCACCTTTTTCTATAACGTCTAGATACCGATAAAATGTCTATAAATTAAATATATAAATTATTAAGATAATTTTTTATTTAGGGGGACGATTTTGGATCATTTTGTACGGGAAAAAAAATGTGTCTTATTCACAGGATTTTACGGTAAGTTTAATGAGAACTTTTTTCTGTGAATGAAAACATCAAAATGTTGCACATAAATGTTGTGATAAAGAGTTATAAAAGTGTGAAAGAATATCTGCCCGCATTTAGAAAAATATGGTGAGAAAAAATCCTGTGACCTTTGCTTCAAAATATTATTCGTTAGTTTCACTTTAGATATTCACACTAATGAAAGTGCAAAACCCTCACTCACTCACAGTGGGGGGAAAAAAATCACCACCAATTATTGACAAAATGCCAAAAACAGCCAAATGGAGCTCCATTAATGGACATAATCATGGAGGGGAAACCAAATCAGCCCCATTGTATCCAGCCGATAAAATAGACACTTTATGCCAGACTGGGGCCACCCACTGCAGAGCCGCTGCGGTTCCCATGTGACCCCCCCCCCCCCCCCCCCTGATAAAATATTCAGCAAGGAACAGCTCTGACACTTCAGGGCCAGCAGGCTTCACTTACATCCCAATCATTCCGGACAAGGCCGGGGCCGAAACCTTGCCAGCAAGGTTGACGTTTCTTGCTCCTCGCAACGCATGACAACAAAAAAATGAATACAAAAGGGCTGCATTCATTTTTAATGAGGTGCATTAATTAATAACCCTGACATGACCCAATTTATAAAGCTGCAATCCCTGGGTAGGCCAGACAGGGTTGGAATAATATAGCTCTAAAGCTGTTTTCTTTTTCTTTTTTTGCAGTCGGGTTAAAGAGAGAATGTGAAGAGAAAAACAAGAAAGTCAAGCGAGATGAAAGAAATTAAACTTTTGGTTGCTGCGTGGTGCAAAAAGCAAAAATTCCTCAGGTCACACAAACACTTAAGAAACATATAGATATATAGATTGTTCAAAAACACAAATCTGGTACCAGAGGAGTAATTGTAGAAAAAAGGCACTGACTGTATATACATACTCAAGATAAGAAAATATTAAAAGTCATTATTTTACATACAGCTCAAATGATTAAGGGTCATGTCGATAAAAAATTAAATATCACTCTAATAAAATTCTTAATATCACAGCATTTGGACTCCTTGCTCACTTTTTTTTTCTTTTTTAATAAATGTATTATCAAATCAGTCCTAACTTTCCTTTACAGTCCCCTCCAAAAGTATTGGAACCGCAAGGTCAATTCCTATATGCTAAAGACGTTTTGGTTTCAGATCTTTTGACCTGAAACCAAAAAATCTTCAGTATGCAACAACATGATTGACCTTGCTATTCTAATAATATCATCTTTTTGAAAGGGACTGTATGTCACATACCTTTGTTAATTTCAGGAATAAAACTGCCTCCCTTTCTCTGAGCCCTGATGAAGCCGACTGAGTCTGGCGAGTTGAGTCGGGGACGGGGGGACATCCTGTCTGTAGGGCCCTTTGGATTTGGCTGGAATCTGGATGGGGCTTTGAGTGTGGTCTCTCCTACTGGTGCTCGAGGGACCCTGTTCAGGAGGTAGCGAGACGGCCTCTTGCTCTTTGCGTCTTTGCTCCTGTCTCAGCAACTCTTGAGTCTCCAAGAGGACGCGAGCGTTATAGCTGGAAGTTCCCAGGTAGCCGTTATGTGCTCCGTGGCCACCAGAGTGGCGTGGGTTGTCCTTGGCACCCTGAGTGCCATCTGTTGCAGTGAAGGCCTGGTCCCATGTGTCTTGGGTGCTCGGGTTCTTACGTGGCCTAAACACACAGAGACGGAGAGTTAAAAGATTTAGGTCGTTGATACAGTCATTTTATAGTAAGTAATTCATAAAGTTTTTTTTTAAGTTAAAAAACATTGAGTAATAGATTTGTGTTAAGGTAATTATCTGCTACTAGATGGCATTAGTGTTTCATGTTGGACATCAGGGACAGAAACGGTTCATTATTATTATTATTATTATTATTATTATTATTATAATTACAAATTCATTATACTTATTTTCAAACCCCAAACAGAAATTTGACTCACAATAAAACCCCAAAAAGTACAAACTAACATCTTCTGCTCATGCATACCTTTTGAAAATGTGGCCAAGTGCTTTGATAGACAATTGCTCACTCTTTTAGCTAAAGTGTTGGATCTGTTTTTCCATTATTAGGATCCATTAAAGGAAACGTGCCTGGGAAGACCCGTGACAAGGGTTTTTTTACGTCAGGTTGCTAAGAAAAAACACATTTGCACATCACTGACCTGCTGCCAGCTTAAAAGGCTTTTGAGTTCACAGTATACAGAGATGAAGAGGAAAACAAGCTGATTTAGGAAGATATAATACAGAAAAACTGAAAGGTCCAATGGGCTTGTTATCTGAAAATGTAATCGGTTTTAAATATAATTTGGGTTCTCATTTTCACCGCAAAGTGGCAGAAGGTGTAGTTGCCCATGGAGCATCTGGCTCCAACTCTGTGATGATGGAGTAGATTGTTGTGAGTGGAAACATATTTAGAAAGTCTGAAGGGATTAGATTGGATGCCGAGTTGACAACAGACAGACAACAGTTGGATCCCAGTTAAGACTTTACAAAAAGGAGTTTGTTTCCTTCATCTCCTTTATATATATTTTGTATCTATTCTACTTTATACACAGAGAAGACAGCTTGCATGGATGAAACCTCAACGTGCTGATAAAAATATTATTCACTAACTTTCACTAGGGCAACACATAATTCTCTATGACAGAATAACGGCCTATATAAGAAAATAAGAGTGACTAGACAAACTAAGAGTGGCCAATACATAACTATAGCAACTGCATAGCAACTGACAACATCCTCATATGGGACAAATCAACTGTATAGCAACTACAAAATTCTATATAACAGAATAAAGACTATATAACAAAATAAGAATGTCTAGACAAATTAAAGTGGCCAATACAGGACCATAGCGACTGCATAGCAACTAATATCCTCATAAGGGGCATACCAACTGTATAGCAAATACAAAATGAGAGTGACTATACAAAATAAGAGTGACAAATACATCATCATCATAAGGGACATAGCAACTTCATGACAACTACACATAAATGAGGGACATAGCAACTGACAACATCGACATAATAACAACACCACCCAACCCAAAACACAGTCTTAACGAAATGTGTCTAGATAGAAACAAAACACTAAGGGTAATACATATATCCCCTACAAACTAAACACAATTGTATGAAATTATTGTGTACATCGAATATTTATATCTGGTGGAGTTGTCAATGCTGCTGTTAGCAGTTATACTATTGATTATTAGTGGGAAAATCCTTCCTAATGTTTGGAAATACTAACATGTTTTATATGTCTGAATATTGTTATGTTTTAGTTTATGAAATTAAGAATTGTAAGCATTGTAAATGAATGTATCAAATATGATACAAATTAAAAGTCATATGTGGAAGTTGCTTTAAAAAAAACTTTTTGAGGACCAGTAAAGACACATTTTTTAAATAATCTGAATTTCCTGAGAACTATTCAATGCTCCAGGCTTTATAGGGTTAAATGATAATTGCACAATTTGATCACTGCCCATGAATGCCCATCTCCAGAGGCCAACACATCAAACTGCTCTTCAGTTTGCATTTATGTACATGCAAACAGCTGCAAATGCATTTATGCACTGGCCATGTGAAACTCGAGCGTATTATCTTGTTGTGCTCTCCTCGTGTGCGTTTGCACAAGTCTATGTAGTATGCATGTGAGGATAGCATGGAGCGAGGCAGATGTAAGGGCAGACTGCAGAGTGAGCAGTACCACATGTTCCATATCAGGCTTTTGCTGTCTCTACGAGCCAACATGCATTTACACCCTGGCTTGGCTTACAGAGCAGCCAACACAACTCATGAGGGAACTGCTTGTTTGGAAACTTCACGCGCCTGTCATACAAGGCAGCTATCCACATTTCTGGAGTGACAGTTTACTTTTTCAAAAATAAAATTTGAGAAGCTTTTTTTGGTGAGGATGAGAGGTAAAAAAAAAAATCTCCCGCAGGAATGCACTCATGATTGATGCATAAGTGGAGCACTCTTATCACTTCTAGTCGCGAGCCAGAATCTGTCACAAAGTAGATTAAATTTACAGACAGAGGGGGTGGGGGAAATATATTACCCCAAAGAGAAAGTTAGCTCGAGAGTGACAGAATATAAACAAAGCCAGGAACTTGGTTCTCAGGAAAAACTTGTGGTGGCTGGGTGTTTCTTTTAAACAGCTGGGAAAAATCGGAGTTCATGAGAAGGGCATGAGCACAAATGCGCACACGTTGTGAATGAACTCGCTCACACAGGCCAGCAAACTGGCACAAGTTCTACGGCAACACTAGGTACACCTATACAATCTACAATCTAATAGTAAAGCTGCGACAAATCTTTTTTGTTTTGTTTTTACTGACACTGTCAGAGAGGCATTCATAAAGGATACACTAGCTATATGGTCGCACACTGATATACCAAATACCCTGAATTGGATTCTATATTACACTAGACAAAGTGCAATTTCTGGAGCAATTGCGTGGGAATGCTGGATGCTATTAGCTGAAGATTTGAATGCATGTGCTTATGAAGTAAATTAAAAGATCGATTATGTGAAAATTACAAAAAAAAATATTGTAGTTAAACGACAAATGAATAAAAAGAAAACTTGAACTGCAATCTGTCTAAAGTAGGATTTAATCATTTCAGAGAAATGATGATCCATTTCCTAATCTGTTAGTTAGTTGGTATTGAACCATCAAATTTACTAAAATGTGGTCCAAGTGAGGTTTGAACCAAGGTTCTCCATGGTGGCAGGCAATTGCTCTGAACTTGACTTATCTGTCCCATTGAAAATGAATGGGGAAAAGTTGATATTGAACTCATTCACTCCCAGCCATTTTTACTGAAGCAACCCCCTTCGCTCCCAACTGGATTTTGACTGATTTTGCAAGGCCCACAGAATATTGTGTTCTACTGCTATAAAAATATGAAACCTACCAAAAGAAAGACTAAAGTCTCTTCTTTCATCAGGAAAAAAAAAGTAGATTTCAGTTTCAATTTTGCAGAAATTAGTTTCATCATTATTCACAAATCTATTTAGAAGAGTAATTGAGGATTTTTTCAAAATGGTCCAGGTTCATTTCCTATGCTCTGTTGCCACCTGCTGGCCGTTTGTGTTATAACAAAAAAATCAACCGTTCTTTGCAATTGAGAGGCTGCATCAAAGGCTTCTGTATGCTCTAGCATAAAAAAAAAAAACATTAAAAAAACGTATACATACGTCTTTGGGACCCTTTACAACATTAAAAATATAACATATTTATACGTTTTTGGGAGTAAATGAGTTAACGTTAAATTGTGCGAATACTGTAAGAATTGTGGAATCAGACGATATATATTGAAATTTGAACGGTGTAAATGCTGAACAGCATTCCCACATATGTTGTTTCTAACAGAAATTTAGTTTCTAACAAAAATTACGATTCAGATATTCAAATTCAAAGATGCATTACATTGTGTTTTTGTAAGGCACAATTATAATCAAAGCTCTTATATTTGAGCACTCACTTCTAAAAGTACTCTAAATGTTGTGAAATCCAAATGTCTCCAAAGCAAATGTACAACATTTTCCTCATGGTATGGTGCTGAGGAATGCAGTAGCCGCTTGAGTGGGAGGGTGATCCGCTGGCCTCCTTTAACCTTCCCGTTGGTAAGAATCTTATCTTAACCACATTCATGTGCGTGTTATGTGTGTTGCGTCTCTTTCAAGCTAATCAGTGGTCTCTCTTTCCTACTAACACGCTTGTTCCTCGCCCACCGCTGCCGAGCGCTGCTAATCCGACTCGAACAACAACCCTTCATTAGTGCTCCTCCAATCCTCACATCCTGGACGGCGAGCTTAGCCTGCCTGACATCAGATATGCAGCTACCACGGCTTTTTTCTGGAAGCTCTTTGGGGATTTTACTTTCCACTTTAAAAGGGAATTCCTGAGGAGAACAAATGTCTCAAAATGTAGAAACTGAGGAGAATTATGGTTATTAATCTCGGGATGTAAGGCATTTGCAATAGTCTAACATGAAGCCTGAGTTCACACAAGCGCCTGCTAAGAGTGTTAGGAGATTATGGTAGGAATGCATATCAAAAGCCACCATAGTCAGTCTTTTATCACCGGCCAGACGAACTTTCCCAAGAGAAGCAACTGACCGTGGGAGTCAACTGTCACATCACATGAGATGCCAGCAGATAATACCTATGAAAGGAATGCATAGATTGGTCTGGCCTATACAGACCGCATTGATTATGCGTCCATGTGGACCGCAAATCCATATCCACAGACGGAAACATGTTTTAATCGACCCAAATGTGAGTGTTGGAAATGAAAACAGGATGGCAATGGAAAACATGGCGCGTGTGCAGATGGATAAAAATCACCAGATACAACTGAAGCCATTAAATAAGTTTCACAGTGCATTAATGGATGAGTCATTGTTGTCTTCCTGGAAAAAGTTATACAACCTGAGAATTGTCCAAATTCCTTTTAAAGTTTGACTATAGTGTCAGAGGATTGCAAAGAACATTAACGGGACAAAATACATATATTCATAATTACCCGCCAAAGATCAGGATTTAAATACGCCACAACACATAACAGTAGGATGCCAACGGATAAGAAAAACAGAAAATGGAGGACTCATGTGGTGTCAGGCTCAAGCCCAATAAGCGGGACTGCCAACAGAAAAGTTCAGGTTTCAAAAATATAAACAGGTGTCAATGATGCGAGGGATGAATTACATACATGCAGATGAGACTCAGATGAGACTCACCGTGGCAGAGAACTGTATTGTCTCTGAGCTTGGCGAAAACTGTCATCCTGGTGCAGCTTTTGGACTTGAGACTCCATGGTTACCGAATGGCGCCCACTCTGCATCTCCACCCCGTTACTAGACTGTAATCAAAAGAAACAAATCAAGACACAATTGCTGATATAGCTGAGCAACAATTCTATATGACATATTAAAGTGACTAAACAAAATAAGAGTGGCTAATACAGGACCATAGCAACTGACCACATGATCACATTTATCATCACAGAGAATCTAACTGCATAAGACTAGACAAACTAAGAGTGGCTAATACTGCATCACCTTGTATTATCATCATAAGGAACATAGTGACTGCGTAAGATTAGACAAAGAGTGGCTAATACATCATCATACATTATCATCATAAGGGACATAGTAACTGCATACGACTAGACAAACTAAGAGTGGCTAATACATCATCATCATAAGGGACATAGTAACTACATAAAGACTAGACAAACTAAGAGTGGCTAATACATCACCATCATACATTATCATCATAAGGGGCATAGTAACTGCACGTTGTTTGGGTTTGGGTCATATCACGTGACATAAAATCCCATAAATAAATGTTAATAATGACACACATAAAAGCAAGAATATATTAACGTGCCGTGTCAGTAAGCGGAGATAGCAGTTATCCCAACACACTGTTACCAAACCTTTTGAAAGGTGAACATGATTAACTGATTAAATACAAAACACATTAAGGTGTCTCATTAGGCTCAATCTTATTATGAGATGTTGCGACTGACATTGATAGACAGGGACATTTTAATGATCTGAGCCCAGGGGTGCAACATTTGAGCCCCATCATTCTGACATCTCACTCGCGCCTGCATGCGTGTGCTGTTCTTTGTGTGAGGAAACAAAAGAATTATTTGTAAGAAAAACAAATGGTAAAAAACTACTGGCAGATTTCATTTCTCATGTACTTTAGTTAAAATTTAAATACATCAATTCTACACTGCTAACTGCAACGGCAGTAACACATTTTTTTTTGTTTGTCAAATTAACACCACCGTGATTGTGTCAATCCAAACAGCTATTTTTTTATGCCGTTCTTTTATCCAATTGATAATTTTCCAGGTGTACATAATGTTAAAACCATCACATTTATATCCTGGTGGAGTTTGAAACGACAGATGGGTTAAAAGATATGTTTGAAGCTGTAAAAGGTTGTCAGCACAGAAAGAATTTCAGTTCTTGTGAAATGGTTGCTTTTTTCACGTCTTGGACAGCTGCAATAACAGCGCAATTACATTTCACTCAACGCCAGCAGCAGGTCCTTTCCTTGGCATTCAATTGAGCTGAAGCAAATTGGACTCATATGGTTAAAATTTCACAGTAACAACATAGCTCAAAAAGTACATCTGACGTACAAGAAGTGTACAAGGAGAAATGATTCGAACTCGGGCCAAATTAGAAAAGGAGAAACTAATTAGACACACTGAATGGTTACAATGTAATTTGGGAGGATGTGGTAGGGAAAATGGACCATTTGTGACCATTTAGTTTAAAACTAAAGGGCTGAGGTGAAAGATGCCATGCCAGGAGAGATGGCTGACAAATAACAAGGAGAGAAAATCAGTCACTTTAATGGCATTAGATCTGGAAGCAGAATCCGATTATTCCTTGGTAGGCCTTGGAATACAGTGCCATATAAAACATGACATTTGTTGAAATCAAATCAAGGAGACCACTGTGTTTGTTTTTATCCAATACAATGAAATATGGATGTCGATATGGCCCACTTTGCTCTCTTCCTTGTATAAAAGAGGGCGTTCTACACCTGTTTCAACACGAGTGATCACCGAGGGCGAGCGAGGGGGACGTTGTTATGACAATCATTTGCAGCTATAAAAAAAGACATGAAACCATAAAAGAAGGTGTTGGTTGTTTGGTGGTTTAAATCTAACCCAAGCCAAGGGTTAACATATCTCAGGTATTATTTGCAGAGGTGGCAAATCTAGGTCCAGAAAGTAAAAACCCTGCCACAGTTGGGCTTTAGCCTCAGCTGCTAATTAGCTAGCTGCCTAGCTATCTCCTATGGTGCTCATTTGTCTGCTAGCTAGCAGTATGTTTTGATCCATACGCGTGTAGAAAAGTAGCTTCTGTCCATTTAGTTTTACAAGTAATCGGGCCACTATGGATTTAACTGGTTTGGTGACATGGGTCTAGTTATCGGAAGTTTTGAATAAAAAAATAAATAAAAAATCAGTTCCAGCATGTGACCGTCAGGTACTGATGCTGACGCTGGCCCGACCGAGCCACCAGCAGAGGTGCCAAATCCAAGTGCCAGCAGATAAACGAGCACCATGGGAGCTAGCTAGGGAGCTAGCTAACTAGCACCTGGATTCTCTTTTCAAGTCATGTGACAAAACAATTCTGCACATTAATTAAGAGCGGTCATTGGTGGTCCCCATGATTTGTAGCTTCGGGCAGAGAAACCATCAGATAGGAAGCAGTGTGGTCTGTCGTTTCCTGTTTGCTTTGACTACGGAGAATGGAAGGTTGGTTTGGCTATCGACAGATCACGATGGAACTCATGAATAGGTCATTGGTCCATTTAAATCCACCACATGGTCTATTTTATCTTCACTCCAAAAGTCAAGTGACAGTGGCTAAAAGTTGCACATGTTTAGTGACATGAAGACAAACTTTGTGCTAATAGACATGATTGTCCAAGCAGTGGCAGATAACATGAGGCTAAATACTAAAAAAAAATAGGGACTGTGAGTACCAATACCAGGTATGAGGCCTATAAAGTAATGGGGGAAACCGTATTAAGAATTGCTCCGTAGGGCTCACCCATATGTGTGGTTAGGCTAACAGCAGATAATTATTTCATGTCTTCCCTTAGAGAGCAAAAGAGACAAATGCAATATTGGAAAACACGATGAGTAATTTATGGTGACCCTCTGGAAATCCCCTCCATTTAAAGAGGAGAAGGAAAAATAACTTGTGTAAGAGGCAACTTGGTGTTTTTATGATGCGCTACTAGGTCAACATTATATCATGTATCATTCACAGAATATTGCAAGCTATGTTATGTATGTTTGATCAAAATTTGACCCAAAGATCTACTAGATTGAATTCAGTCAGGCTAAAATACATTTTCACAACAGTTCCCCTAAGAAGTGCCAGAATTTAACATGGATGAGCTTGTATCTTTTTTTTTTAACAAGCACAGCCTTTGTGAATCCTTGTTGGGTAGGACTCAAACAGCATGAAAGAGGACTAATAAAAGTACTCCAAGGCTGGCCCTGTATCTTATTACCACTGGAATAACGAGGCTACGCTCAACAGTGTCAACAATCACGAGCAATTAGGAGCTCAGACGTTGAGAGAAAAATGCGGGGACTGCTTAGTGCTGTACAAACAGATAGTATCTCACTTTGACAGTGAGCATGGGAAGAAAGAGATTGGGAACATGATTGGGAAAGAAGTCCAATTTCAGATGTAACCTAGATGCGGGGCTAACATGGAAATAAATCCAGAGCAAATAAATTTTGTCCTTTCAGTGCGGGTGGGGGATTCGTGGCGGGATGTTCTTAAAAGCTAACATAAACCTTTTAGGACAGTAAGAAAAACAAAACCCCATCCTTGCCATGTAAGAGAAACACTCAATATGGACTGGACTAAAGCCAATAACTGACATTCAAGCGCTGCTAGTTTGACACATAATTTGGAAATTTCCCAGTTTAGTTCTGGTTCTTCAAAAGCATCTCAAGTTGGTCACGATATTTGACCTTTTAAGACCTGTTAGAAGCAAATGGAAGAGATAAGCCTAATGGATCTGGGAATGCACATTTGTTGAAGCTTTTTATATAAAAATCTTTCCAATTCCGACATGTACAACGTCATTTGCTCACCAGTCTTTGTCGTATTTTGCAATCTAAAGTATGCCACACATGTTTAATGAGAGACAGGTCTGGACTGCTGGCAGGCTAGTCTAGTATGCACACTATTTTTCTATGAAGCAAAGCTGTTGTAACAGAAAGTGGCTTGGCATTGTCTTGTTTAGACAGGAAGGGTTGTCCCTGAAAACGACGGTCCTTAGATGCCTCTACTTTTCAGAATTAATGGTGCCGTCACAGATGTGCAAGATACCAATGCCATGGGCACTAATACACCCCCATAGCTCGCTGGCTTTTGAACTTTGCACTTATAACAATCCAGATGGTCCTTTGGCCCAGAGGACATCCACGTTCACATCCATGATTTCCAAAAAATATTTGAAATATGGACTTTTCAGACCGAAGCACACTTTTTAAATCTTTTCACCTGTGGAATTTTGTAATGTGTTTGTAGACATCCAATTCAAAATGAGAAAATATTTACAAAAAAACCGAAAACAATAATGTTAATCAGTTTGAACATTAAATGTATTGTCTTTCTGTATTCAATTTACTATATGTTAGAATAAATGTACATAAGTTATCCCATATACACTCATATAGTATTGCAAAGCATGACTCATGCTCTTGCAGCTGCAGAACAGGAACTGTGCCCTTATCACAAGATAAGGACTGAAACAGTTTGTTGTTGGAATGCCCGCTGTAAAAAAATAAAAAGAGAAGGCTCGGGAGACTGTGCCTGAGAATGGGTAGGACATTGCAACTGAGCACATCTCTGTCCGTTCTCCTCGCAAGCAAAAAATAATCTCAGTCTCTTGTCTTCCTTTCTTGTCTGTTGTTTATTAAATGTTCTAGGTTGATTGAACCTGACACCATAGCTTGAAAAAGATGAGCAAATTATTGTGTTGTGTTTTTCAATAATGTTTTACACAACGTCCCAACATGTTAGAACTGGTGTTTGTAATTCCAATTGCAAAACATGAAGAACCCCATCAAGTATGGGAACCATTTATCAATGTCATTTAAAATTATAGATTAAAACAATAACAAAACAATGAGGTCTCAACATTCGATGTGGTTCGCTGACATCAAATGTACTCATTGCACTCATTGCCCATCATGCTTGTTCCAGCAGCAAGCGTGTTCAGTTTCCCAGACAGGAATGGGATCGAGTAATACGCAATTAGATTCAAGTTAAAGGTTGGCACTTGGACATTTGTCAAGGAATTCTCTGTGAAGTCAGAAGTGAAGATTTGATATAGTGTAAGGGAACACATCAACATTCTCTCTCAGAAATTCAAATGCAGTTCTGTAACACAGTATTTATTCCTGTAACGGGTGCATACCCACCCCCCTTCCTCCACTGATAGGATGACCTTTTAAGGCCATGCCACACACATTTATCTTTTTAAATCCCCCCATGTTAAGTTTTGGAAGTCAAGAAACAAAGAATTCAGGAATATCCAGGTAGAGTTAAGACTTAACAAAACTCATTTCAGGAAACTGCTTTTATTATAATTTATCTTTGGGAAATCAGATGAAAGGCATGATCAATAAAATCGCGCTTTTTAACAACTGGATGTTTCTATCATTCCACATGTTTGGACGCAACACTCACCAAAGACTGATCCATGCTGTAAGAGTGCTTATGTTCCTCCATGTCGTCATCCTGCTTTGCTTGCTGGAACTCGTGCCTCAGCCTTTGTATCCGGTCATGGTTACTCAGAGCCGTCTGACTGCTGGAAGAGGAAGCAAGCTGTTTTCAGTCCAAATAGTGTAGGTGCACATTTTTCATTGTACCAAGAGGATGTCTAAAAACCAAAGATAAGATAAGTTCAATCTTTATTTTATTTATCAAGTCAATATGAGAGATCAAATCATTGCAACTTGGATTCAGATCAACTCCAACTAAGACTGACAACTAAGACTTTAGTTAAAAAACATGGGATGGGACTTGACTTAATTTTTCTAATTAGACTCCAAAAAAACATGCCGTTGTGTGAGCGGAAGCTAGGAATGGCACTGCCAGAGTGGGTTAGATAATGAGCTATTACTTTTGGCTTTAAAACTACAATTGTGATGTACAATTAATTAAATGGGAAGGAAACAAAAATGGTGTGATAAGTAGTGATTTATTTTTTTTAGCTTACTGCAAAATTTATGAAGCTGACGCAGCTAGCACCATCCCACCTAATTTACTGATATGGCTTAAGAAGGCACCACTGTGCATGTCTTTTTTTTGGACGGCAGATTTTTTTGGCACACTGTCATTAAACACTGCGAAAAACCTTCATTTACATCCCCAACATTAAAGGGCTTTGAGAGGCCAGTCAATAGGAATCAATAGCCTTTCCTTCAGCTTAATCAAGCTTCCCCTTTTATCACCAGCTACAGAGGCAGCGCACAACAAAACACATAATTATGATGAGAAAACCAGCTTGGCTTCCTGCATGTACGCATACAAAAGGGATGAAAGTGACAAAAGGTTAGGAATTTCGGCAGTCGAGGTTGGGAGCTGCTGTTGTGGGGAGTGGAGGCGAACGGGTGAGAGAAGGAAAGGGAGATAAAAGTTGAAGGGTAGACGGGGGTCCCTGGGTTTGGTGTGGAGTGAAAAAAGTGAAAGGTTAATCAAGAGCATGTGAGAGAAAAGAAAAAAAAAGCAGAACAAAGGGTGACATCAGCGACGCTGTTATTGTACGTCTTCTAAAGCAGCACTTACGTATGTCAATGGTGCAAGTGATTGTTTATTTGGATTTGTGACAGATGGCAGATTAGAATATCATTAAAAAGCACAAGATACGGCAGAGATTTTGTGATCTGGCCTAAGTAGCACTTGGTCCCCTTCTTTCCTACTGTCTTACCAAAATCAATTGTATTAGTTATACCCCATTTGCTTCTTATGGCTCATATGAAAAGGAGTGCAGGAAGCATACACTTTATATGGTTGTTGCAATTAAGTGGTCCACTAGAGTGAAAGGAAGCTAATGCTTTCAGTTATGTGAAAAGCTGCTCATTAGAAAATCAATGGGCTTCTACCACTAATATCTTCCTACATCATTTTTGTCATTTAATTTGTTCTTAAGAAAATTTGCCGTACCTGAATTCATATAAAACAAATCCTATTGTTATCTCAAGAGAATATTCCTCGTCTCAAAGATTTTCAATTAACAAAGTCAAATGTCCAGCCATAATTGGACATTACACTGCAAAATTGGGTGCAGGGAGAGGTCGCTCACACAGAAAAGTCCGTAGAGAACATCAGCGGTGACTATAACATTATTGCCATAACGATTCATAGGCCACAACCTCTCTTTGCCAAGACATGATGGGATCGTAAAAATGGTCAGAGACACATGAGTCCAATTTATGCAATTACCTATATTCTTAAGCATCTAGCATTTAGCATCAGTCACAGAATCGGGCAAATGAGACGAGAAGGGATGTGACCGATGCCAACGTTGGCCTGACCGACAGCACGTTGCACCCGGAAAATTACGAAAATACAAACGGTAACAAACAGACACCAATGCCAATTCATTCACTACCAGCCATTTTCACGGAAGCAACCCCCTTCGCTCCCGGCTGCTTTACTGGATTTTCACTGATTTTGCAAGGCCCAAATAATATTTTGTTCTATTGTTATAAAAACATGGAACCTACCAAAAGAAAGATTAGAGTCTTTTCTTTCCTCAGGAAAAAAAAAGTATACTTGTATCTGTTTCCGTTTTGCAGCAATTAATTTTAGAATAAAGCTAAGTTTCCTCATTATTCACAAATCTGTTGAAAACACTGGGGAAAAAGAGCTTGTTGCAACATGGCCCTGGTTGAGCTCTTATACTCTACTGCCACCTGCTGACCGTTTTTTGTAATAACTACCATTGCTTTAAGCGACCTCTTCAGCTCAGAGGCGGCACCAAAGCCTTCTGTATGCTCTAGCATAAAAAACATGAAAAATATATATATATATAAATACGTTTTTGGTACCATGGCAATATTTAAAATAAAACCTTTGTATACGTTTTTGGGAGCAAATTAGTTAAGTATCTTCTGCGCATGCGTGAGAAGTAATACCTCTCCATACCATCGGCGGTGGTAGTCACTATTCCTCATTGTTAGAAAAATCACCCGGATAGACATTATACGTCCAAATACGAACGGTGTTAATGTGCAAAATGAACAAAATCGTAAAGGCTTTCCATCGCTTACTGCTTTTTCCTCGTTTGTCATTTCCTGTTTTTGCTATTGCTAGCCAACAGTCAATCAGAGTGATCAAATGTCATGGCGGTCCGACACGATTCAAAATGTTGAATTAATCCGCCGAAAACCCCCCAGATGCTCTATCAAAGGCGACGACGGTGATTTATACGATAATCAGACGGCGCATGTCGACACCCGGCGACTTTCCGACTCCCGACCTCGGATTGGTGTGTCAAGGACTTTACTCACTAGCACATTAGTCAAAGAAAGAAAAACGTTTCGCTTTACCATTGCTTTGGATTGTTGTAGATTTGATGATTGGGTGTGGAATTGATGATAATCAGCAAAGCAAAATTAAAAATAAACTAAAACGGCAATTCAATCAATTTTTCAATGAACTATGAATGAAAATTGCCCCAAGAGAAATCTGGAAGTAATGGGGGTGGGGTTCAACAGGCGGGAATTCGACATGGAATTTCAAAGGCAACCTCAGCAATATCCACACTTGGGCGCTATCAAATTAATTTCTTGAAAAAGACGTGCACAGGTTGATAAACATTTGATTAAGACGGGGACAAGACACGTAGCATCAAGGCTTTAAAAGTAATGTGAACTTGTGAAACGTAAATATTTGTATCCATTGATGAATGCAGCTTTGTGATTAGCTGCTGTGTTTCAGAGTATTTACACATCTCCCACCTGTGTTTTTTAACCTGAACTGTTGACAGAGGTCATGAGCCCTCTAAAGCTGCTTTTGGGGGTGGGTGCCGGCCTATGGATGCCCGTCGGTGTAATAGTCATCCTTTGATCCAGGAGGATTTGGCAGATGTCTCCAACACCACGGGGCTTAACGCAAAGATGCAAACAATGCCACAGTCCCCGTATTCGCTTCTGTCAATGTGCTGAGTCTCAGTCTGACCCATAAACACACACAATAGCTAATAGAAGAGTAATCCGATATATAGCCAATTGTCACATGAGCATATGCATGTCAGAGTTTAGGCCAGACTAATACGAATAATAGAAAAATAAAGTTTTAATCAGAAGTATAACATTACAAGGAAGTAAAAAGCTTTGCTTGTTTTTCTTTTCCAACTTGAAGCAAAAGAAGCTGAACGATGGGAGCTCCGGTATGTCTTTAAAACACAATGTTATCTGATAACTGTTGATTGAAATTTTGAGCATTATCTTTTTTTTTCTTTGTCCTCAGTATCTTAGTGCGGCAGAAGATGGGATGGACTTGTTAAGGCTGCGCCCTCTGGCAATCTCGTATCAAGTCTGAGGCTGAGCTCATCTTTATTTCATCGCACTGTGAACTAACATTTAATTCAAAGACAGAAAGATAAAGGTTCCATTGGATGGGTGATGGACAGCCACTGGGACCTCCAGCGATTGCAAAAAAAAAGAAAAGATTACATCTGCAATACATTTGGTTATTTTTATAAAGGGAAGAAGGATGAAGATGAATTTTATTTTTGTTATTATTCAGAGAAAATTTGCAAACCAGGATTTTGCGGATGCTAGCCAAAAACGTGGTCAGTGAACACTTAATAATTACTAAGTAATAGTGTTTACTGCAGGAATTAACATTTTCTACTCAAGACCAAATTTATAGATTCAATTCGTCCGTAGGACCCAAGTATTGTCATAACTAGACAATCAATACTGTATTAAAAAAAAAAAAAACATATATATATATATATATATATATATATAGACAAACCCTGAATTTCAGTGCAGCCGACAAAAGTAGCCTTTAGAGGCTAACAAGCAAGAATCTTGTCTATTATAAGGGCACCGGGGCCCCAGAGGTTCCATCTAGAATGTCTACAACTGGAAAGTATCTCATTTACTTAAGCAGAATGCCATACGGTGGTAAATACTGAGCAACTGTTCACTTTTTAAATGTCATTGACTCACACTCTGCAGGTGAGCCTTGACCCAATGCAGAATCCACTACGCACACACGTTGCCACTGCTCCTTCGATATATAATTAATGAAAGAGGCACAGGGGATTCTTGTCAGAGCACAGCAAGGGTCAGGGCCACTTTAAACAACAAAAATATTGATAGCACTAAACCAGAATTAAAAAGATGGAATAAAATGATTTTCTTGCAGCCGGCACAGCTGGTCACGAATTTAAGTGGTGAAGACTGGAAGAGGGTGGGGTGGGGTGGGGGGGGGTTGTTAGTGTGTGCTACTTCTACAGAGTGAATAGACGTACAGAGTATGACATTGGGGAAAAGGCAGGGGAGGGGTAGTTCGCCCAACCGCCAATTGGTCTTCTACTCCATTACTGGATTAAGTCTTGGAGCCGTAATCTTAAAGACAAAATTACGAATGAGGAAGGAGGCCAAAGGTCAAAGTTCCTGACCTTTAGTAATGGCAACATAGACATATGAACAGAAGGGAAAAATATGGCTGGCGGCATCATTTCAATTTAGGCTATCAATATTGTGTAGTAATCAATGGAAGGTTCAAGAGGCTGGCGTATACTGACAGATGGACTTCCCAGTGGTTACATATCACTTGGAGTGATTTCATTCCCATTAATCATCACCAAATTGGTGACAACCCAGTCCATCCAATTTATGACTAGTTTGACTTTTACAATAATGTGGTATTACATCTCCCAGCCATTTTCACTGAAGCAACCCCCTTGGCTCCCGGCTGTTTTACTGGATTTTCATTAATTTTGCAAGGCCCACAAAATATTGTGTTCTATTGATAAAAAAAAACATGGATCCTACCAAAAGAAAGATTCGAGTCTCTTCTTTCATGAGGAAACAATAGTATATTTGTATCTGTTTCTGTTCAGCAGAATTGAACATTAGAATATAGCTGAGTTTCCTCAATATTCACATTCCTGGTGAAAACACTGGCAAAAAGAGCTTGTTGCAACATGTCCCTGTCTGATCTCTTATACTCTGCTGCCCACTGCTGGTCGTTTTTTGTAATATCTACCATTGCTTTAAGCCACCTCTTCATCAAAGCCTTCTGTATGCTCTTGCATCAAAAACAAGCAAACATAAAAAACGTGTAAATACGTTTTCAGGAGTGAAGGACAAAGTATTAAAAAACGCGTTTACACGTTTTTGGATTAGAATGAGTTAAAAACACGTAAACGATATTTGTTGTATTAAACAATATTTGTTGTATTAAACAATATTTTAGAAACAATTATCACACACCCACATACAAAACCCACCTATCAGGTAAGATTGGCGCTCCAACAACTGGCAATGTCACAGGGTAAATATAAATGCCTCCATTACGCTATCTTCCATCAGTATCAAGGAGGTTAACATATGTTAATGGCCCTTCAACCCTTGACCTTCACATTCATGACATCATTATCAACTCCACCAGACATAATGTTGACATGTCACTGCTATGATCAATGGCCATGGTGGCGCTCTGCCTTAATGAAGCCTTAACGCTGCCTTAAACTGCTCAATCCACAGCGGGCCCTGGCATCCCATTGCAGCACTCTGTTGAATGTGAGAATACATTCGTCATCTTGTATCAGGCATCCATCAATCAAAAGCCTCTATGGCATCTGCTAAAGCTTTAATAGCCTCCTGTGTGGGCTACGACTTCCAGTAAAGACACACTAATAGTCACAGATATGATTTCAACGATCAAGACTGTTGGTCATCACTTCCCTTCTGACCAAAAATGCTAATAAGTAGCACTGTCAGTCAGTATCTATACAGACAAGTATATGTCTACATCAGTGGTTCTGAACCTTATTGGAGGTACTGAACCACATCAGTTTCTTATGCACATTCGCAGAACCCTTCTTTATAGGAAAACTGCAACTGAAAACTGACACATCAGAAGAGCCACCTGAGACTTAATTAGCTTTAGTCCCATAAAAAGCTCAGTGTCGCCAGTTCATTTCATGGCAAGACTATGTGGGCAAAAACCCAATAAGGTGTCCCATTTTAAATGAGACACAACAAAAGCACTCAGCCAAGGCTCTTTAATGTGCCTTGTAATGACCGCGAGAATTTTTCAAGCCCTGTTAGGTGGCACTCTAATTGAAATGAGATGAGGGGGGCATTGATGACAAAAGACCATCTCCTTCAGGTGGTTTAAAGATATGGGTGACAGTGAAGGGATGTCATGCATTTTCCCAGACAAGCTGCAGAGGATTAACCCCACCCCCTACCCAAAGGCTGCCGAAAGAAACCAGGCGGTCATGGGTTTGGGCCCAGATGGTGACTATGCTAGTTGACGTGTGAATGAATGCCCCAGTGAGTCTCACCTACATTTAGATACTGTTATGAGAAATGCACAGAATGGTCCATACACCCCTTGCCTTGGGGGCTGGGGATGGCAGCATGGGAACAAAAACATTAACAAGGTATGTGACTTTTAATTAAAAGGCAAGTGTTTGGAAAACTCTAAATAGTGGGGGTTTTTTTAACCTGCTGAGTGAGCATATAGCCTCCAGTTATGGGAAAACCACTACCTTCTAATGCACTAATCAATAATTGCCCTTTGACAACTTGCTGTTACCGTTCAGTGCGAAGGCATTAAGAAAACATTGGTTTTAAGTGTTACAGTGGTCCAATGTCAAGACTCTTGGCATGAGTTTATTGTACAGTGCTTGCCCCATGGACTTAAGATATTATTTCTATTGGTGATTATTGAATTTATTGTTATCCATATACTGTAAATTGTATACTGTTAAATAGGATGGACTAACTATGGAAATCAGCCACGTGACTGGAATAGTAGTGCATTTACCTTTTTTTGACAATATTGAAATGCTCATGAATGTCCCCTATTGAACAAATAACCCTGGATTGGCTGGCAACCAGTTCAGGGTGTACCCCGCCAACTGCCCGAAGCCAGCTGGGATAGGCTCCAGCACCCCTGTGAATCTTCTGTGGAATAAGCGGTTAAAACAATTGATGGATGGAGGGATGGACAAATAACTAATCAAACAGTAAATTCTGGAGAGTAAATTTGACTCTTTTTAGAGTGGGACCAAATCCACTCCGTTTTAGAGTGATATTTACGCTTGGAACAGAGTTAAATAAAGAATTGAAAAACAAATAAATAAAAGACACTCAAGGGTTGGGGAACAAACTCACGACCTTCAGCTTAGGAGACTGCCGATCTATTCCCTGAGCCACGCCGTGTGTTAGTATATTGCCCGTGTCAGCTGGAATCTTCCTAACTCCAAGTGACCAAAAACAATATTTTTGGTTTCCTCTTGGAGATAAGCAAACAGTAGGAGGGGCATTGCTCAGGTGGTAGTGTGACAGTCTCCCAAATTTAAGGTTGTGAGTTCATTCCTCGACCCTTGAGTGACTTTTTTCCCCCCAATTCTTTATTTTACTCTCTTCCAAGTGTAAATATGAGCCTACTATAAAACAGAGTCTATTTGGTCCCACGCTAAATAGAGTCAATTTAACCCTACATAATTTACTGTGTAGAATATTAAATGTAGTGGCAAATGTAAACATCAAATTATAATACATCTTGTTACATTTGTATGTGGACTGAGTTTCTCTAGTTTCCTACAGTCGACTGATAAATGAAGTGACCCAAAAGAGCCATAGCCTGTAGCCCTAAATATAAACTGTTGTTGACAGGCTTAAGGATAAACTGACTGGCAAATTGGATTGGAACTCTAGTGGTTTTGCATTTGAAAATATACATTACATAAATTAATCATCCCATGCCTTCTTACATCTCCCCTATATATTCTGCCCACCTTCAAAAATTCCAAACGTGATCTAACTGGTATCTTTTTACTTTTGGAAGTCTGCACATGTGGGGGGATAGTCAGTCACATCCCTGAACACATTTTCCCAGTAAATTAATAAGGTCAAAATCAGACGTATACATGATTTTCAGGACAGATTAAATTAGCTAACAAAAACCAAAATAGAAACAACTTCACAAGTGGCATCTTCTGTTACAGTGCTATTAGAACTGAATCATTCCCGAAGAACAGCTTAATCAGGCCTGAAAGGCCTGTTTATACAGTAAGGCAATGCTTAACTCATGCCATACTCTGGGATCTTGTAAAGATTAATGAGAGGGGTGAGAAGAGAAAGAAAGTGGATTGATGTGTAAGAGAGAAGGAAACACAGCTGGTAGCAGTAAACAGCAGTTGCCAATTGGCCGACGTTCACACAGTGTTAATTCCCCAAAACTGGGTATGACATCCATGCAGAGAGACGCAAAGCCACCTTAACACTTTGGTTAAAATAAGGTCGGTCTTGACATTTTGTGTTATTAAGTTCTAAGTTCTGAACATTTGTTAAAGACAAAGACCAAGAACAGAAAAAAAGTCAAATACGACGAGAAGGCAGATTTGTTTTGATGCATGGTCAAATGTTAACATAAATATATAATGTTTTATAACATCTAAATAAAACGGCCTATAAAACTGATTAACATCATTCCATTCATGTGCTTGACTGTGTGTGGCCTGTCCTTATTGTAAGACATATGATGTTGTTCCTTCACTTGAGTATTACCAAGTAAAATCTGGTCACTCCATCCCTGGCAGGTTATATTTTTCTTTGCATAAATCCACATTTTCTCTAAGTCATTACAACATTTTATAAAAGGGAGATTTTCAAGCTTGTGCAACGTAAATTGGCAATCTCTTTGCCCAGTCAAATGCTCTCCATTGCTTCTATCAGTAATGGCGGTCTTTGCAAAGTCAAGCGCTAATGGCTCGAGATGGCAATTTCGTTACAGGCGATTTCAGAATCATTTCCTGAGTTGGATTTGAATATGAACGTGGAACTGACCTGGTCCAGAGAAGTAAGCTTCCTTTGTCTTGAATGTAAGTGGGCAGATATTATGTGACAGTGATGGTCGTAATGAGACCTTGCCACATGCTCCAACTATAGCTGTGCCCTTTCAAGAGGAAATTCTCAGATAATGAACTATAGACCTTTACTCATCTCCTTGGATGAAAAGGCACGCAGAGGAACAGTGAGAGAGAAAGGGGAATCATGTAGTCATCATTACTGTCATGACCGTCAGACAGTCGGAGACTCTCGTACTCCTCTGCCCCAGTGTGCGGCAACAAGGGAGGAGGTTGTAATGACACGCAAGGGATAGGTTTTTAGCTGTAGTCGTTATGCTGCCAACTTTGTGGGAACCATTTGGTGGGGAAGACCCTTTTTTGTTCCAGCAAGCCATGTTCAGATGGGATTGGCCCAATATAAGTTTTAGACAAGAGAGACAAGACAATTCAATAAAAATAAAAAAAATAAATAAAAAGTATGCATTCTAATTTAGGGTGACTAGATTTTCAAAATTAAAAACTGGGATGCTAGCATTTTCGCAGAATATCAAATATACAATACTTTTTCACCAGGATCTATTTATAACAAATTTAATCATGAGTCAATCTGGTGACCCGTGGTTGTGTTATTACTTTAGCTAATGCTAAATTGATCTTGATTGGCAGTTCAACAGCTGTAAATAAGACAATGTACTCACCATTGGAAATATGTCGCCAGAAAAGCTCAGCTTGCATTGGGTCTGACTGGCAACCGCAGCATTAGACTTAGTAGGACAAAATTTCCCATGATTCTTAGACACGTAAGTAGATCTAGTTCCAATATGACGTACAAAAGGAAAGGAATTTAAATTATTCACTCCCAGCTATTTTCACTGTAGCAACTCCCTTTGCTCCTGGCTGTTTTACTCGATTTTGACAGATTTTGCAAGGTCCACAGAATATTCTGTCGTATTGCTATAAAAACATGGAAGCTACCAAAAGAAAGATGAGAGTCTCTTCTTTCATTGAAAAAAAAAATCATATTTGTATCTGTTTTACAGCAATTAGCATTAGAATATAGCTATGTTTCATCATTATTCACATACCTGTTGAAAACACTAGGAAAAAGAGCTTGTTGCAACATGGCCCTGGATGATCTCTTATACTCTGTTGCCACCTGCTGGCCGTTCTTTGCAATAACTACAATTGCTCTAAGCAATCATGTCAGAAGCTGTATCAAAGCCTTCTGTATGCTCTAGCATTAAAAAAACACATACAAACGTATACATACGTTTTGGGGATTGCAGCACAAAGTATTAACAAATATATTTATACGTTTTTGGGTTTGAATGAGTTAACAGTTAAATTAAAATTTTCCGGTTATTGGATTATCGTATGAATCTATATGACAACTGTGTGGTTGACATACACATGGCCCAAACAATTAGCTTGTTGGGAAAAATGGGACGCTGGGTCGGGACCTGTGGAAAACTGCGGCAAAACAGTAGGGCTCACGAAATCCGCTGGGAAACAAGGCTCAAAACCAGGACTGTCTTATATAAATAGAATATAAATCTTAGACTAGAGAGACGAGACAATTCAATAAAACATTTCAATAACAAGAAACAAGACGCAATAGTGGTGGATGTGTATGACTTACAGTAAGTAAGTCAAGATAACACTTTTATAGCAATACCTGTCACCCATGTAACGATTTGGTGGTCCAGCTCTGATTATCAAGCTGCGTGGAGACAGTGACATTAAGTAAGAAACATTAGTATGGATGTTGCCAAGTTCCCTTTTAATCTAATTAAGCTAGGCCTACATGTAAAAAGTGCAAGGAGAGGGGGAAAATAGCTGATCCTCATTTGGAGTTTTGCAAACGAGTTGTCATAAAACAAGATTCATGTCAGAGTTCCTTCTCTCAGTTAGCAAAAGCAAGAAAGCGGGGTAGGAGAAGTCACACAAGGGAAAGCAAAGAACTCCTACCCATGTTTTTTCCCCCTTTTTTTTTTTCCACAGGCTTGTTCTCACGCCTGTGCATAGAAAGATGCATCCGGAAACTGTTGCATTCTTTTCCTGAAACATGGGCCACTGAAAGCGCTCCAACTTAATGGAATAAAATAGAGCCGTCACTACATGTACTTTAAAAGCGTAGTAAAATTCTGATTTATGAAGAGCTTTGCTCCAGGGGTTTTCAGTGCCATGGTAACTCAGAGAGGGGTAAGGTCGGAGGGCTAGTTGAATGAGATCAACAGAATGGCTGGAAAAGAAAGTTGACTTTTAACCTCTCACTGCTATTTTTCATTGAGCCTTTACCAGGCTGGCGCATAAAAGGTAGAATTTGAATAGGGAGGTCAAAGTCCTTTTCATAAATTAAGAATGCCTTTGTCATTGGTGTCATCCAGACTATAGCCATTGATGTCATGAATGGCACAAGGATTTAAAAGCAACAAGTTCATGGTTTTAACTTACAAGTGTGGAAAGGGGCCTTTTTTTTTATTTTCTTCTCCTTTTATTTCTGGCTATAGCTGTTTTCCATTTACTCTACTGCTTTTGTTTCATTCCCCTTTCCATCTCCATTTTGGCCTTTATTGCCAGACCACTACGACTAGCTACAGTGCAGCCATTCATTCTGCCAGTAAGTCAATGTGGCGCTTGTGATGCTCGCTGTGTGGTTGTTGTCTTTTGTCTGTGGAAGGTGGGCCTGTGCCATGCTGCTCTGTTCGGGGCCAAAGCTTGCTCCTATTGTCTGTTGTCATATGGTCGCCAGCAAGTACACGGAGATAAGGCTGTCCTCACGCTGTTCCCTGACCTTCTCAGGCACCCAGCTGGCAGTAAATGCAGCAATAATTATTATCCCAATTACCCAGGCCAACTCTGTCTCCTCTTTGTGTGCTAAGGGTGAGGGTGGGGTGGGGGGTCCACGGAATTACGAGGGGCGTATACTGTGAAGGGAGGTCCAACACAAAAGGAGACCACTAAGCAGTAGTCTCATGCTGCCTCTTATGCTATATTAGTCTAATAGAGGGTCTATACATTTCACATTTCTTGCACCATTATGACTTGGGCAGAAGAGATTGGATAAACAAAGGTAATATTGTAACTATAGTTGTGAATGCCAATTAATGAATGAATGACCTTATAAGTGATTTCTTAATGCATCTGGTTCGGTGGGGGTTGGGTTTTTGTTTGTTATGGGTGTTCTTGTTGTTTTTGTCTGTGGTTGGAGGTTTTGTCATGTGTTCCTGGTTTCTTCCCTTGTCTCGTTATGTCTAACCATGTCCACCTGTGTGTGCCTTCCCTTCCCCAGGTGTGTCTCATTAGTGTTGGTGTATTCAGGCCCCGTCCAAACGGAAGCAAAGCGGCTTCGTTCCTCAAACAAATCTCGTACACACAGAAGCATTTCAAGACTTGCGTGTGTCCAAAAGACTTTAACGGCTGTAATGTATATGCCAAGTCTGGAGTGGAGCTGTAGCGCAACCACAGGGAGTTAACGGAAAGCGTAAAAGAAGAATCAGCGAAGAAGACGAACACTTTTTTATTCTAACTTTATTGCAATTTACAGAACAAAATTGACTTAACAGGCACAACCCACCCAAGAAACATGAACAACAATGACCAACAGAGGGAGCTACGACGGAGAGGTTGTCACTACTCACTTTTTAGCACCCTGAGATATTAGATAAGAAAGGGGAGAGGTTAAAAAAGACTAGGCTCAAACCATGTTACCAAAGGGGAGCATAGTGTGAGCCTGGAAAAAAAACAAGTGCTGAACTGAGTGCGAAAAATAAGGTGCACATAAATATGCTGTAAAAATCCACCTTTAACATAGTGCAGGTTTTGTACAAGAGTGTAAATCAGGGCCTACAGCTTCGTAACAAAGCAGTCATACAATGAAAGCGACACAAAAAAGATTGGCGCAAGAGTTAACAAAAAACACTGGCAGCATCATTTGTGCCAAAAATGTCTTCCTCATCAGCTCATCTTATCGCTCTACTTTTATTGCTTTTTTCCTCCCGGTGGTGAAATGCTGAGACTGCTGGGGATGTTGCTGATTCCACCCCAAAGATTTTTATCCAGACTGAATGTCACAGGAGCTTTGGGGTGCTCAGATCACTTTTGAAAACTGTATTTTATTGTGTCGTTTTGCTTCAGGGCTCCAGCACCATAGAATGGGGAGGAAAGGGGGGTTGTATCATATCCACACCCAGAGAAATGATCTCACTTATCTTCTTGGGATCTTGTCATGGTTACAGTGAGATAAATATAATGAGCTGAAAGTCATGATTGGAGAAAAAGTCATGGAGGTTTATCACTGATGTGAAGAAATATAAAAATACAATTTCAACTCCAACTTTATCCTGTCAGTTCTTGTTCTCTACTCTGTAACAAAACACATCCACAGACTATAATTTACAGCCTGAGGTGTTTCACAGAAGCAATTCCGTTGCTGAGGTTGGAGTAAACTGTCACATTTTTTAAAAATCCATTCAAGTTAGAGCAGTATGGAAGAGAATGACTTTACGAAAACAACAAGCCGCTAAGAAAAGTGACTGAACATTGCAGGTTGGATTTGAAGAGATTAGCCTGCCGGCACTTACATTTAAATGCCTCTATCTGGCCTTGCTTCCCTCCATCACATAGTCAACGCTGAAATGCAAAGAAGGGAGCGGCAGGTTTGATTAGAGTGGGGTTGAGGATTAGGTCCGAGCAATCTGCCCCCCTTTCGTCAAGGAACAAAGCCGCCGCTGGAAGGTGCATCATGCAAATGGTGTGAATAAAAAAGGCAGAAATAAAAAGAGACGGATAAGGGAAGTGCCACCCTGCCACTCTGCAGAGTTCATTAGCTCAGCGTTGTTCAGGTAATAGCATGAGGACAGGGGGTGCAAATGGATTTTCTGGTGTCGACGGGCTTCCTCCAGAAGATTTAAAGCAAACTAAAACTAAAAACTGTTATTGTTCAGATTTGAAAGTGGGAAACATGAACCAGCTTCCAGCATGAGCTATAAAACATTAGCGGGACACAAGCTTCGACATAAATCTGTTACAGCTCATGATTTCTTCACTCAGCCTAAACACATTTCGATTTTATCCACAATATGAACCGAAACACGCAATGGAATGAGTTCGATAAATCAATCACACACAAGTATTTCCCCATAAATCTTAATGCAAAATCTTAAACAATTCCAATGTGGCCAATTTGCGAAAACCTTTGGGATGAACTGGAACTGAGATTGACATACACAAGCACGGACTTCACAAATATTCTGCCGGATAAATTCCCACAGACGCTCCAAAATATTGCAGAAGATCTTCCCAGAATAGTAGACGCTGTTTTAGTTGCAAATGGGGAAGACATGGTATGCTTTTCTTTTTGCAGTACCACTACTTTTGTCCATATACAGTAGTTTATGAAGGGATCTTGGCATTAGATGAACATAAATGTTAAATGCTCTCAAAGGTCTTGTAGCTTCTTGTGTACTCTCGCCCGTAGCAAGGATACAGTCGGGCTTCCCCGTCTGTCTTTTCCTTCAGCATCCTCTCCCTTGGTGCACATGCACCAACTAAAGATGGACTAAGATCAACCAGGGAGATTACAGATGAATGCTGACTTTTGCTTTGGAAAATATGTGAGGGGACGGGGCCCGAGTTTGACCGTGTATAGCGAATATCCAGGAATAACTGAGTACATTAACATGCAGGGAATAACTCTTTTAAAACCTGAATATTGGCAATATCGGGGTTTTGAAAGGCGAGGTAAATATGCACAAAAACATTTTCACATTCCACAGTGTGTATTCTACACTAACATAAATAGGTGTATATAATGCTGCATTCAAGGACGGTCGGAAGTCAGACTTTTCCGACTTCAAACCAGGAAGTGTGTATGGGAACGCCCCCTTGAACTCAGAAATCCCACTTGCAAAGTCCAGGGAACGACTTCACCGACGGACTACAATGTGACGTCACTCTACAATGGCGACCCCTTTGGAAACACAGACCGTGAATGGTGAAGCACAATTTACCCGAGTATAAAACTAGATAGCTTTTATCATTCATAAATATTTGGCATAACTCCACGTAACACGACGTACGTGACAGTACGCCGCTATCTCCCTGCATACAATTACACAGTGAACTACTTAACTGTACAGAATGCTTAAAAAATAAGATAAAAACAATAAATGAAGCAAAAGTTTGCTGGAGGTCAAAAGAAGTTTTAAAGACCAAAAAAATAAAAAAAATAATCACTATCCGCCATTGTGGTTGCTTACTTTCCCCTCGAACATCTGAAACCCCTTCATGCACAATATTCTAGGTTTTTTGTTATTCACTCTAAAAGTGTTGTTTGTGTAGGCACATTTGTGCATACATCACTGATCTGTATTTCCCATTGACAGGGCATATCTAATCTCATTAACAGTGTAGTCCGCTATCCGATCTGTATCCACAAAGTAAAGAGGCCTGACCTGATCTGAGGATATACAATGCCATAATTTTCTCTTTAGCCTGTCATGCTCTATATCCAAACGGGGCCAATGGGAGCAAAAAGTGTTAGTTTTGTAAAGCACCCCCTTGGTGAGTTCAACTTTTGGCAGACGATGTGTGAAACGATCTCTAATTGATGAAAATTGCCACTGACAAATAGTGCTGACAAAACACATGCACATGCATGACCTTTGACCCACATCGCCTTGGGCATCTTGGATCGGATATCCTTTCAGATCTATAAGTGATTTTGGTTTGACATCAGACTGGGTTGAGAGGTGACAAGGAACATGTACTGATTTAACCTTTGACCTCAGCTACAGCAGCTGTGGACATGATTGAAAATCAAAAGGATTTTTTTTAGGGCATAACAGGGAGGTTGGTCAAAAAAATTCTGCAAAGTAATGACCACAAAACACTTGAGGCTTTGAGGGTTCAATCATAGTTCATAGTATCACAATTTCTGACTTAAAAAAAAAGTTTATCATAATAAGAACTTAGTAATATTTTGTCCAGAGTGTAAATAAAAAGGTAACCAAAACATTTGTTACAGTTGAGTATTTATCTCATTGCATCAATTGATCGACTAGGACGGCAAGCGTTGTGGTCACCGCTGACTCCTGTAAAAGGAAAGGACTGCTCAACATCGATGAAAATAAATTATGTGTTAAAATATTATTCCAACGCAGGGCCTTAAGTGCATATTGATTGACAATTATTTGTAATAACAGTGGAGAGGGAGGGCCAACATCATCCATTACAGTGAGAAAATAGGCAGGGGGGATCAATGTAGGCAGAATGTGGTAAAAAGACAACAAGCAGAGGGAAAACTTGACCTCACTACTCTTGTGTTAGCATAGTTCACTATGTACAGAAGGACCAATGTATTCTTTTCTGATATGTTCTCTCATTTCTTTTCATGTCAAAAATACTGACTACCTTAAAGGTGTGAAATAAACAAAACACAGTTCATTCCTGATCTGACTCTGATTCACAGCAAAAAGAAAAAAAGAAAAAAGAAGAAGTAGTCAATGCTATTCAAGTAATCCACCGAAAAGCTTCCAGCTACATTTCGATATACAAAAAAAGCATTATGGTGAAAAACACACAAGAAAAGTGAATTTTCCACAGTTAGCAGAAAAAACTGTTTAAAGGGATCTCTAAACAGATGAATCCAAGCCTGCAGGCCCAAGTAATATAAACCAGCTTAGCTACCCACCGTGTGTCACCTACACACATATACCAACGGAAGAAAGAAAAGCAATCTCATCCTCCCATTATGATTTGATAGCTCAAATTGTAGCGACAATTCAAAGCTTATCCTTGGTTTTGTGGAGCCTAAAGCGTACAATCTTACCACTGGGTAACAGGGAGGAGGGGGGAAGATGCTATAGCTGACAACAAAATGACCATTAAATAACAGCTATGAAGCCACTCTGGACTGTGAAAGAGCATGCGCCTACTTCTTAATGTGGCACTATATTTGTGTGTGAACATACACTGTAGAACTCTGATGTCGTGGTGCATTATACTTGTGTGAAATTGTTCGGCTCAATGAAGAACATTTGCATTGCTAAAATCCACATAGTGTCAGTACAGTTTTTGGTTGAGCTGATACTCACAATGCCCTTTTGAAATTCAAGAAAGTTGTCATAATAAATCTTTTCTCACTTTATTATCGGTAATAAACTGAGTGCGTGTGCCACATTCTAGAGCACCGAGTGGCAAAATTAATGTTTACAGCTCGAAATAAATGCTCTGCTACTATGTCTTGTGGTATCAATGTCAAACAACTAGCAGTAATAGCATAGGCAAATAATTAGAATGTCTTGGGGTAGGATCTCATCCCCAACCCAGACAGAACTCTTTAGCCTTCAACAACTGAAGACCATGACCTCAGATTTTGAGATTCTAATTCTCATCCCAACTTGACTGTAAAGTTCTGCTGTGTGAGTTGAAGATAGAAGCTTGATAAAGCAGTCAGAGGCCACCAAACTCCACCCCTTAACCACCTTAGAAACACCAAGAACTTAAGCCCAAAAAGGTTATGAACGGAATGTGTAGCAAAGGGAAACAAACTATGGCACTGGGCGTACAGGGACTGAAAAGTACCTTGTATTCCCAGAACACCCTCCACAGTACTGGTTGAATGTCTTCTTCAAATCCACAAAGCACATGTAGACTAGCTGGGTTCACTTCAGAACCTCGCTGAGGGTGTGTTTACACAGCCGCAACAAAATAAAACAGCTCCTGAAACTGCCATTTGCCTTTTTAACGGACCCTCGTCTGAATAGATTATTTCCAGGGGACTGAGGAATGAACAAACTACCCTGGTCTGCCAATCCAGAGGCACTGTCCCTAACATCCACATCATCCATTCTTAAAATGCTTCCACCAAGGAGCTTTTAATCCACCTTGGCAACTTAAACCCCAGAGAACACGCACCTCTGAGTCCATAGACTGGGTTGTCAATGGAATTGATGAGGTCTTCAAAATATTCTTCTCATGACTCACATCAACTCAAGGTCAGCATGCTTCCCTCTCCTGAGATGCAGGATGGTGGACCAGAATTTCCTTGAATCCATATGTAACGTGTTCTCCATAGCCTCAATGAATTCCTCTCACACTCGAGTTTTTGATGCAGTTTTCCTGATAAGACTCCTTCTTTAGCTTGATAGCATAACCTATTGTCAGTGTCCATCAACATGTTCGGGGCAGCTCCTATCAACGACCTCAAAAATGAAGGCATGGAACATGGCCCACTCAATGTTCCCCGCCTTCTCCGGGACACGGTCGGAGTTCTGCTGGAGATGGAGGTTGAAACTCCCAATGCTCTGCTATACATTCCCAGCAGACCTTAACGTCTTCCAGGTCGGACCAGCATCATTCCCAATCCCAACCAACGGGACCAACATACCACCAGGGTTGACAGTTCTGCTCGTCTTTTGGACCGAGTGTCCAAGGCATTGAAACCAAGCAGAATTGTGTCTTAGCCCAATGTCATTTGCCACATTATTAGCATCATTTCCAGACACCCAAGTTAGCAAACAAAAATTCCCTATAACTCAAACTTGGACCAGGAAGCGGTAGTTTGAGCTTAACCGTACAATGAAATGAGCTGTGCCACAATTTTATAATAATAATAATAATAAGAAGAATGCATTGGATTTATATAGCACTTTTCTAGACACTCAAAGATGCTTTACAATGGAATGGATACATTATTCATGCACTCACACATTCACACCCTGTGGTGGCAGTAAGTTACTTAAGTAGCCACAGCTGCCCTGGGGGCAGGCTGACGGAAGCGTGGCTGCCAGTGTTGCGCCTACGGCCCCTCCGACCACCACCAAACATTCACACCTTCCATACACCATTGTGAGTTCATTAATTAATTTAGCACACCTGTACTCCTGATTGATTGGTATAATAGCCCATTTATTGTTTTGTTGTGGTAAATGTTTCGGAAACAACACCTCTTATGCTCCTTCTTTCTATTTGCCATTAGTGGTTCAAATAGGAGCAAAACTCACCATCGGAGGCTCAACTGAGTGGGACAAATAAACTATTTGCACCACAAATAACAGCGATCCATTCTGAATACAACACAGCTTGCCATTTTCTGTCACACTTGTAAATCCAAAAAACGGAAGCTAAAATCACAAGATCCCTGTAATCCTGGGACATGATGTTCAGTCTCAAAACATGTCGCAATATGCTGAGAGCAATTCACACAGCAGACAAAAATACCTTGCGCCAGCAACAAGAACAGTGTTCCCATAGAAACGTCATGGAGGAGGTAAATGCAACAGCTTGCACTTACATTGCATTGAAGCAACCATGCTGTGCTATGGTCTCCGTGGGAATGTTTTGTCATAACCTTTGGGTTTTGTTCAAATGCTTTTGCACAGCCAAAAATAAACACGGTATGTACTTTTTCATCATTAAACCCGTGAAAGCTATTGATTACCCCATTATGTGCAAGTTCAGTGAACTGCGCGACTCCATATCGCTACATTACCACATCTACAGCGTTATTACCGTCGTAACCCACATTGCAAACATGGCTATAGTTACTGCTGTCGTTTCATGAGGCAGTATATCAAATGATCACAATAGGACATCTGAACCGTGGCCATAACATCCCCTCCTTAACTCGGCTCACTGCAAATGTAGGGGCAAGAATAAGAAACAGAAGCTGAGGTGGAAAAAAAAAGGAGATTGTGGGCGCTTAACCCTTATCTCTTCCATGCTTGCTTACCTTTTGCAGTTTTGGAAGCTTGGCTGGAATTTGGCCCTTCACACACTTTTTAGTGAAAACAAAAGAGAAGGCTAGAACTACTACAGTATATATGTCTTAAAACTACTACATTATATATATCTTCAAATGTGCATTTTGTCCCAAATGTCCTGCTTTGCACCGACATGTGCACTTGTTTACATCCTGCACCGTGTTGTTACCGACCTACAAAAAAACTACAAGTTACTTGAAATAACTTTCCATTAGCACACTACTTATCCTGAGTTTTTAGACCTCTGCTACCCTTTCCCAAGTTAAAGTAGTGTCTGTTTTCTTCAAACAAGACAACTTCTGGCTTTTCTCCAATGGGACGTGATGCCATAATTTCTCCTGACACACACACTCCTTTGAATTGGCATTTATCTAAAGAGGCTGGGGAAACAGCAGAGCAATGAAAGTGACACATGTTGAGTCTCAGCATAACAAAGGCAGTCAGAGGATTGGGGGTGTAGGTTTACACCAGTCAAAGGTTTCCCTCTGAGAGAATTGACATGGAAAGGATTTTGGGGAAAATGGCATTAATTAAGCCATTAAAGGGGGTTTTGGTGTGTGACTTTTGACTTTTGAAATGAACAAAATATGACTCGGCAGCCCATATTTGGGAATGCCATATGCTAGTTTGTCTGGAGAAGATGTGCAGCAGGTGGGATTCGTTCTGCTGGTTGATCTGGTTAGCATCTCTTTCTAGGATTTAATATGAATTGAAATAAGTCATAGTCCGGGCATAATTAAGTTGAGAAGATTATGTTTATGTCTAGCAGTGATCTGGTTTATGGCATTTCATTCCTGATTAGCTCTCCTGAAATGTGAATTAACTCCCTTTAACAAGAACTGCTTCACTTGAAAAAACATTTTCATTACAGAGATGAGAGGAACAATAATAATCATTAACTTACAATCAAAGCAAGGCAAAGATGGTATCTCCAGGTGCTAATGTTCTTTCAGGCAGTCATTAAAATGAAAATGAAGGCCTGTGTGAAGACTGTTGAGGAATACAAAACAATTTAAATGGCTGCCGAGTGTCCTGTTTTATTTAGTGTGGTTGTTTTCTTAGAGTCTTTAAAAAAACAACGGTCTGGAATTTAAAATGCAATCGTCCTCGTAAAGATGGTATAAAATATGTGAATTATCTTTGCCGCAAATCTACTTTTGTAAAGCAATCATCATTGCCTCAAGCTATTCACATTCATAGGTTGAAGGCAGTGCAGGACAGTATGGACCCTTGTATGCATATATATCCCCCTAACACGGGTAGGCCTCCACAGTTACATAAACTATCCCCTTGCATGATCTACAGGGAAAAACACCCCAAGACACACAGTGACAAGGCCCACCAAGATCCATTAAACCTCCAAAGAACCGCTTTCATACAGCACTGTAGACCGGTGTCACTGCTTGTTACCCTGAAACGCACACCCACGCACACTCCCACATACAGCAAAACCTGAGCCAAACAAACGTCTGATAGAAAAACAAGGAAGAAAAACGAAATCAATCTTGATACACCGCGAGACTCCTTGCAGTCAATATCAGCCAATTTGTGTCAAGGGGCTCGACGGGTATTATGTGTGACGTGAAAGTTGGCTGCAGTTGACACGGTCAGCGCTGCTCGGAGCTGAGAGAAATAGATTGGGAAACGTAGCAAACAGCAACGGGGATAAGGCTGCCTTATACAGGTGCTTAGGACAAAATGGTAGAAGCAGTTTGATTGGAAGCCGAGATGGGAAGACCAGAGGTAGGCAATTTAAAAAATGTTGCTGGTCCGTCATATTTTCAAGTCGAACCAAACTGTAATCGTCAGCACATCATTTTATTTTAAACACACTTCCATCATTACGGCATCACCGCTATTTTAGGACCAATAGACAGGTGAGCATTCTATCAGTCCGACATTTATCAATTGTCAACTAAACGGGCGTCCATCAGTCACAGACTGAAAGGTCTGTTAGTACTTGACCCGGTTAGGGACGATTATACGGACAGACAATTAATAATAATTAATAGCAAAATGGCCGTCCGTCAGTGACGGACTGACAGTCAGTCTGTCAGTACTAACGGAATTCACAACTTTGGGTAGGACGCTAAGTAGATAACTAACGATTAGGAAAAAAAGACTGCTCGTCCTAGCCAAACTCATCATTCCAAGCATACATGTAACTTTCTTTGAGCCCCGTGACATTGTCATGCACATGTTCCCACAAAGGCGAAAGTTCAAGAATTGAGATTCAGTAACATCTACACCAAAATCTTATTTAGAATTTGTTATCAGGAAAGGACAAATCCTATATTTACGGCTATATATGGAATCAAATGAATAACAGGTAACAAAGGCAAAACACGTTAAAAAAAGGTGGGGATCAAACAAAAGTACAGAAGCATATTGTTTTCATTTGGAAAAAATAATGTTTTTCTGACCAATTTTTGGGGAGCTTTGTTTTTTTTTGTAATTTAAAAAAACAAAATGTCTGTTTTACTGAATATTTTTTTCTGTCATAAAAAACAGGAGGAAAAAATTTGAAATATATATTTTTTTACTCCGTAAAACATGTTGAGTATTTTTATTTTTTTATAAAACAAGGAAAAAATTACTCAGAAAAACAGGAGAAACAAATATTCAGGAAAAACAGGGAAAACATATTTAACAAAAAAAAATGAAAACAATTATTCAGAAGAACGGGGGGAAAAATTCAATAAAACTGAAAAAAAAAATACTAAAAAAACAAAGCTCTCCTCTAAAAATTTGTCAGAAAAACTGGAGATTTTCCCTCCCAAGTGAATACAACACGGTTCTAAAATTGTTTGCGTTGTAGTGGCAGAACCCAGGATGGAAGGCTCCCAGAGCTGGCAGTCATGCTAAGCCCCCCAACAAGACCGGGCCTGTTCTGATTAGATGGGGATTCTTACCACTACTGTGTGTCAGGAGCTCTGCCAGAGATAAAGACAGTCTAACAGATGTCCGCCTTATCTCGGGAGCCAACCTCGAGACCCATCAACCCCTTAACACACAGACACACAATCATAGAGATACAAACATACAATACAGCACATACTTTGAACGTGATTACTCTTACTTGGCCTGATTGCAAAGGGAGTCAAACCTTGGATTTATTTATTTATTACTTTTAGGAAGGCTTCCTATCATAATAAAATCTTTAGACTCAAATCCCCAAGAATGTGAAAACTATCCTTCTTAGTGGAGATACATTACTGAACTAATTTTTGCTCATGGGGCACACATATTGTGAATACAACGGAATCATTCAACAGTCAGAACTTGCAGCTCGAGAAGCTGTACCTGACAGTGAGAGGAAACACTTTCGCAGCTCCACCCATGCTCCTTCCTTGAGCCGCATTCGTTTGGGGCAGAAGTGGAATGTTAAGGTGCCTTTGAAGAGGTGTCTGCTTCTTGTCAGCCCGACATGACACTTATTGTTCTCACCATACACGGCTGATTATATTATCTCGCTCTCGCACATCGCAGACGCAGCATTTGAAAGACATTGGAGACAGAAGAAGTAGCAAAAAAAGATGGAGGAAAAAGTGTCGAGGAGGCTCAAAATCAGGAGTGGAGAGATCATGACACAAAGAGGAAAAAGCAGTGCGCAGGCCCCCGGGGGTTTGGGGTCTATGTGTAGGCATAATGAGAGGTGCCAAACATATCCAGCCTCATTAATTTCAACTATCAGAGCCACCTTATTCGTACGCCAGGCTGCTATTCTTCTCCTGCCTGCAAAGCTCGCACTTGTCACTTGAGATCAAACCAAACCAGACAGAGCGCTAGGCTAGCAGAACTCTATGCTTCTTTCTTCATATATAGGCACATTGGGGAGGAAAGCTGAGTTAAGAACTTGCCTTCTGCTCCACAAACACCTTGAGTAATGATATTCCCAAACACCTTGTGTATAGCAAAGTCAATAAATATTAATGGATGTTATTTCCTTGGTAAGGTAGGGTGATGCAGTAGTGGTTAGCATGTCTGTCTCATAGTTCGGAGCGCTAGGTTGTGCCGTGTCTGCATATTCGCCCTGTGTTTGTGTGGGTTTTCTCTAGGTACTCTGATTTCTTCCTACATCCAAACAAAACAAGCTTCTTCAGCTAGAAAAGACTGAAATGTGTGCCTAGGTGTGAATTTGAGTGTAAATTATTGTTAGTCTACATGATCCTTGTGCTTGACTTGTCAACTCTGCTGAAGTAAACTGGGATAGGCTCTCATGTGTGACTGAGGTTTGGATTGGGTGATGGGGTCATTGTGTTGTTATGATGTTGTATACGTCCCCGCGATGATGATATAGGCCTGTATTCTGTCATATAGAATTGAGCATGGCCCTAACAGGAGTTGCTCATTGACACTTTTGGCAGTACGTCGAGGTTCCTTAGCTGAGATTACTCTGCATCGAGCACAATCAAGGTTCTTAGTTAAAGTTCCTGCGTCAAGTTTTTCTTCATGGCCATCTGAATCCAGACTTGCTCTCTTTTGTTACTTTGTGTTTTTGTCCTTAACTCTTTTATTATCCAAAAAAGAACCCCAACAGTGCCAGTCAATTTTGAGCCTTTTGACTCATCTTTCAAGGCAAACAGAGTATTGTGTGCTATGACTACATAAACATGGTGGATACCATATGAAAGATTAGATTCCATCCTTTCATTAGAAAAAAAGAGGATGGTTCTACCCTATTGGATTCTTTAGTAATCACCATTTGAAAATAAGTAATTTGATTGACATAAAAAAAAAAGAAACAAGCTTTTTGTGAAAATAAAAATTTTCTGCACAACACTGACTTTGACATTAATATTTTTTTGTTTAGTAACGCTCTGTGAATTAGATTTAATGTGACAAATGCTTTGATCATTCTTGTCATCCTTGAAAATGTTGTATTTCCTAAGATCCGCCATGTTTTCATGTAATTTGATACATTGGAGCCCATTGAAAAGAGATACAATGCTGCCATCTGCTGGCCATAATTAGCCGCACAAAGCGTTGCACTGCCCATTGAGGAAAAAAAAAAACATAGTTCACGTCAATTAACGTTTTTGGCGGCATTCGTCGGGATTTTAGGATACATCATTAAATGTTTTTGGCGGTAAAAAAGATAAAGATGTCTGTTTTTCAATTTCCGTGTCTTGTCTGCTTTTGGGTCCAAATTCCGCTTCACATGTGAGATCATGAGGAAGTTATACGAGAAATGGACAACCTGATCAAATGTAGCAGCTATGACCATCACCTGAAATAGCTATACTTGTTTTTCCAAAGCTTTCTGCAAATAGTATTGTGATGGTCCAAAGAATTTACCCTAGCTACATTTAAAAAACAACAACTTTTTATTCTTATCTGAAATATAAAGGAATCGTATTATGTACGGCAGGACACACTTTTTCGGGGGTCAATGCACTGGATTGTGGATTGGAACGAGAAGGTCACGGTTCGAGTTGCCCTGCCAACTGAATTAGGCACCAACCCCCCCAAGAAACTGACATCTCTCTTAAACGCCTGCATGTGTGTGGTCTGCTTCTCTGTGTGATGTGCAAAAAAAGCACAAAACAAAAGACGGGTTTATAGCTCACATTTATATCTTACTTTATCTCAGCTTTTTTCACTCTGATGTAAAACAGAGACAAAAACAGTAATTCTCCAAAGCGTTACCATTTTACAGACTGTGTGATGCATTGCAACCATTTTGCAGCTTGTGTTTGTGAAAACACCTCAAGGCGCTTAATCTCGACACTCCGTAGCCTATTTTTCCCACAGAGGCCAAACAAGGTGCTCATTGTGATGTTATCTACCGTAATGTGCAAAAAGCCAAGCCTGCAGTCATTCATAACACCAAAACACCAGTCCTTGCCACTTATTGGTCTCTCAGTCTACTTCTAAACAAAGTGTGCCTTGATCAAAGAGAGATGGCATCTGCAGCCTAACGTTTCATGGTGACAGGCAAGAGTGTCGTTGTGTTTTTGTTGCTATGTTACACTTGGGGGGGGGGGGGGTATGTTTTAGTGGTTATTATTTATGCAAAAACACAGACATCAACTCTTAACGTTTGTTGTGCAGAAAATATATGTCATTCTTACAATGAACTTCTCAGGCTTTGCAAGGCATGGAACATACCAAAGCTCAAAGTAACACGTAAAACAGACTATCTAGAAAGTGACATTCAGGAAAGGTGCATTCAAAGTGATGTCATGTCTTCTTCAGAGGTGGCATATGCAGGCCCGGAAAGTAAAAACCCTACTACAGTTTGGCTTTAGCCCCAGGTGCTAGCTAGCTAGCTCCCGTGGTGCTTGTTTACCTGCTAGCTAGCTAGCCATCATCAATGACTCAAGCCAAACTGTGGCAGGGTTTTTACTTTCTGGACCTGGATTTGCCACCTTTTCTTTTCTTGCTAGGTTGGGATTTTATCACCACATCACCTTCCTTCCTCTCCAAGAGAGAAAAGTACATGATAAACAACACTGTCGTTAGAAGAACAAAAATGACTGATCTATCTATCTATCTTTATTTGTATAACACTTTTCATACAAAAAAATGCAACTCAAAGTGCTTTACATAGTTTAAAAACAAATCCTCAGCCCCCCCCATACCGACCCATTAAAATAAAAAAAATTAAATAAAATTAATAAAGATTTTCCCCAAGATGTTCTTTCTACTTTAATTAAAGCATGCACAGGAAAACACACAAACAAAGTAATTAAATTGTTAAAACATTGACAGACTTACCTAAAAACTGGACATTGGAAATATATTAGATTGCTTTGTAATTGGTTTATCGTATGAATCGCAATGACAAATGTGTGACTGACCACCTGCACATGGTTCAAATTGGGTTGCTGACCGAACTTTAAAAAAACAAAAACGAGACATCAGGACGTGACCTGGGTAAAAGCAGGACAAAACAATGGGGTGGCGAAATCTGTCAGGACTCGGGACACAAGCCTCAAAATCGGGAATTGTCCCCAGTTAAACCGTCTGGTGACTTGGAGCCTAGTCCAGCTGACTTTGGGTAAGAGGCAGTGTGATGGATGGCCCAACATACATTAGATCGAACACTAGTCAATCACAGGGCTCATATACTATAGAGAGACAACATGCTCACCACAAGCTCCATATACAGTGACCGGGTGCTCCAATGATTGCCTTTTGGATAGAAAACCAAATCAAATGGTCAACTTTCAAAGCTTTGTGCCAGCCAATCCCAAACACACATTACGTTGCAATGTCTTGTGGATCTGCAGGGATCAGCGCAGTCACTCTCAGGCCTGGATCAGTGCGTGGGGCACTAAATCTGGGGAAGGTCATTCTCACTATAGCCACTTTCATTGGTCTGTGGCCTGTAAGCAGACTTCACACTGTGGCAACTGACAGAATTTGTCAGCAAACCACTAATCCTTGTTTAGCCTCTGCAAAAACAAAGACAAAGTCCCCTCACATCCTCTTACTCGCTCTTGTTATCCCTCTCACTGCTGGACCCCCCCCCCCCCCTCTCTCTCTTCACAGCCAGCCAGTCACTCAACCTGGCCACACTTGTAGTGCATTTACAGGTCTACATGGTTGGTGCTGTCTACCAGGTTATCTCCTCTCTCAGCACCTGGTAGGGGAGGAAGGATTAGCATGCCCCCTAAGGCACTTTGAGAATGCTCGCTTGTCTCTCCCACCACACTTCCTGTTTTGTTCTTCTTCCTTAGTGGTGAAGACACCACATGTTGAGGCGAATGAGTCGTCTCCACAAGGGGCATGCACTAATGTTTAGCCCAGGAGTGTCCAAAGTTTTTCCTTTGAGGGCCGCATACGGAATAATCAAAGGGTGCCAGGTCCACTTTGACATTATCTGACTTTATTTAACAAGCTAAAACTAATTAGTCATAATAAGTCAATCAATCAGCTTAGCATTCAGCTTCCAGCATTTCCACGCAATTTCTGCTGAAATTGCACTTGTCTACTACTGGATTTTGACTGATTTTGCAAGGCACACAGAATATTGTGTTCTTTTGCTATTAAAAATATGAAACCTACCAAAAGAAAGATTAGTCTCTCCTTTCATCAGGAAAAAAAAGTATATTTGTATCTGTTTCCATTTTGCAGCAATTAGCATTATAATATAGCTAAGTTTCATCATTATTAAAAAATCTGTTTAAAACATTAGGGAAAAGTGCTTTTTGCAACATGGCCCTGGCTGATCTTTTATACTCTGCTGCCACCTGCTGGCCCTTTTTTGTAATAACTACCATTGCTTTAAGCGACCGCTTCACATCAGAGGCTGCATCAAAGCCTTCTACACGCTCTAGCATAAAACAAAAAAACATTTAAAAAAAATTATAAAATCATTTTTGGGACCAATACAATATTTAAAATAGAACGTTTTTATACGTTTTTGGGAGCAAATGAGTTAAACAAGACAATCAGTTTGGGATTTTCATAATTTTGAGGTGGCCCTCACCCCTGTATCCCACTAGAATAGATCTGCCCCAGCCCTGAGTCAATCTCCACATTCAGATAAATGCAATAAAATGACAATTTTTATAGCAGTGTACTTCATCTTAATGTGATATGTTATACAAATCTGACCTTGAGACAGACAGCGGAAAATGGAGCAGAACATTTTTGCTTCTGAAACTGAAAGATCTGACTTCATTCATTAAATTACAAAGAGAAATATTTCTATTTTAGTTTTAAATAGTTTATTTGCAAACTTTGGCCGAGGGCCGCTAGAAAATGGACGGTGGGCCGCAAATGGCCCCCGGGCCGTAGTTTGGACACCACTGGTTTAGCCTGTTAAGGTCTCTGGTTAAACAAGTTAACTTCTTTTATCAGTGTAGCGCATACCATAAAAGAGATGCCTTCACAGAGGATTTTTTTTTCTTCTTCAACGATGCCAATAGTGGGCCTGCTGTCTGAGCAGCATATTGCGTTTAATTGTGTCGTGCGCAGAAAAGTAATCTAACTTGCATCAGCCGGTTTGGCTAGCATCCTAGCAGGCAAGAAGGTAGATAACCAAGGACACCTTAGTTACACCTCCGGGCTAATTACAAGTGATTCATCTGGCAGATGCTGCCACACCGGTAAATTAATTTGTGCATTAGTAATGTGTGGTAAAGTGATTTTTCCCGCCAGTGTAGCTTGCCAAAGATAAGACGCACAACATGCTGAAGTGTGCAAAATTGTAGACATAAAAAAAAGGGACGGATTGGTCATCATAGAGTGTCAAAGAAAACAACACTGAAGTGCTTTTCATTACTTGTGAATGCTTTTGGGAGGGAGCATCAACAACTCAGAAAAAAAAAGTGATAAATAGGAAGTGGGAAAGCATGAGTGGATCCACATGCAGCACCAGCGCAATTGTCCAATGCCTGAAGGGAAACAGAGGCCATGCCAGTTTGGTTGGTTAAAAGTGCTGTTGTGATGCCCAGGTATGGGGGTTGGGGTTGGTGATATTTAGTCGGACAGACCCGTCCTCTTCCTTAGTTTAGCCTTTGGCCTATAATGAGGGCTCTTGACACCGAGAAGCACACTGATACAACACATTTGGCAGCCTGGCAAATTGATCCGGGAGCCCGATGGGTGATTGACAGCAACTCCTCAGGGCGCCGACATGCGAGTGTGTACGTGCATGTCAGAGAGGGTGCTAAAAAGGAGTAGGAGGGAGGGAAGTGATATGGCGTGAGACAGAGAGAAGGAGGTGAAATATTGGGTCGCTGAAGATGAAGAGGCGTACCAGGCGCAGGGCAAGGGAATTAAGTGATGGGCCGAGGGTTCAAACAGCAAAGTAGTCTGGCAAGGTAATTCGATATTGGCCTGGGTACTGATGCATGAGAGTATACTGCTCATATAAACTGGATTTCAGTTTGTGATGTTTACTATCAAAGACAAAAGTATCAGGATTTGCACATTTCAGTGTTTCAGGCAATTTTTTTGCAAACCAATGAAGATGATTGACATTATAAGTTTACTATAGTACATCTCACAGCTGTTGATAGGGTTGAGAGGCTCTCAGATTCTTCCAAAGAATCCTCATCCAAGCCTGGGTCACAGAAAGGGGCATTCCATCAAAATGGACATGCTTGGGTAAAGCGTCCAAACATTGAGTACAAGTATCCTCTCAGTTTTTTTTTAAAGCAAAACTAAAGATGGGCGAGTATCGATATGATCAGGAACTAGAAATTAGAAGAATATAAAATTGCCATTAATTGTATTCAATTTAAAGAAAAAATGATAGAATGAGATCAACAGGTATTTCTTTAAAATTAGCTGTCGTTATTTTTTTTGTGGAAAATTGTATCTATCAAAAGTAGTGCTGTGACTATTTGTCAGGTTCAGTCAACCTGGAACACTTAATAAACAATAGACAAGAAAGGAAGACAAGTGACTTAGATAATTTTTTACCTGCGAGGAGAACGGACAGAGGTGTGCTCAGTTACAATCTCCGACCCACTCTGAGGCACACTCTCCCGAATCTTTTTTTTTTTTTTTTTACAGGGCGTTACAACAACAAAATGTTCCAGTTCACATCTTGTGATAAGGGCACAGCTCCTGTTCTGTAGCTGCAAGAGCAAGAGTCATGCTATGCAAAACTATAAAAGTAAATATTGGATAATTGGATAATACATTTATTCTAAAACAATTGAATATTGAATATTTTTAGAATCGACTAATTTATCTATTATTCGATTAATCATTACAAAATCATTTTTTCTTTATTACAGTTTATTAAGCAGTGATTGGTGTTTATTTCATACTTCAGATTCATATAGCAATTTAAAAAATGGCGGATTGATGTTGTCCTGTGTTACTGGTTGGTCATTGTTTTCCGAAGTAAAAACAGATGTTTGCAAATGTCTTATTTTGATTAAACACAGAAGATGATCAGTCTTCTTTCTTGAAGGATGACAGTAATGAGTGAAACAATTACTGTTGATATGCAGGAATCAGGTTTTGGACAATTTTAAATAAAAAATGGCTACAAACAATTACTCGATTGTTAAAATAGTTGTGAATTAATCTGATAATCAATTACTTGTCAATTAACTCATTCACTCCCAGCCATTTTCACTGAAGCAATCCCCTTCGCTCCCGGCTGTTTTACTGGATTTTGACAGATTTTGCAAGGCCCGGAATATTGTGTTCTATTGCTATAAAAACATGGAACCTACCAAAAGAAAGATTAAGCTCTTCTTTCATTAGGATTTTTTTTCCCATCTGTTTCCGTTTTGCAGCAATTAGCATTAGAATATAGCTAAGTTTCATGATTATTCACGAATCTGTTTAGAACGGTGGGTAAATCAGCCTGTTTGCAACATTGCCCTGGTTGATCTCTTATACTCTGCTGCCACCTGCTGGCCATTTTTGTAATAACTACTATTGTTTCAACCGTTCTGTGAGAGGCTGCATCAAAACCTTCTGTATGCTCGAGCATAAAACAATTTATAAATATGTTTTTGGGACACTTAAAACATTTAAAATAGAACGTATTCATATGTTTTGGGGAGCAAATGAGTTCATCAATTAATGTTGACAGCTCTAATCAAAAGTGCTAGTGCGCTTGGTACTCGGCACTTGGTATCGGTGACTACTCAAGATTTGAGTATACATACTGGTATTGGACAAAAATGTGGTATCAAACATCCCTAGTATCCAATAATGTGTTCAGAATATAGAGATGCATTCAACTTTATGAGGTAGAATAGCTTTTACAGTAGATTCATTTCCAGGTAAGAGGCAATATCCTTTTTTTTTTTTTTTTGAATGTCCGTATATGACGCAAATAGCTGAAATAATCAACAGTGAAACAAACAGTTGACGCGGACGAAAATGACAAAATAAAAGGATGGTCTCACGTGAACGTGAGCAATAATGGCACAGTGACAGCTCTAGTTTATATGGCTAATAACCATGTCACAGCATCATGGAGTCAGCCTGGTGAATTATAGCCCCTCTAGACTCTATTGCTGCAATTTTCCCTAAAGTCTCCCAGAGGAGCAAGATCAGCCACATGTCTGCCACATTTCCCCCTCAGGCCCTGTGGGGATGAGGCAAGCAGCAATGTGGAGTTACGCTGATGGTCGCAGGCTGTTGATTCTTATGTCTCCGCTGGTTGTTTTAAAGAAAGACTGATGGGAGTGATGAGAGTGCTTGGGAGGTGATGGAAAAAGGTGGTGTTTGAAGAGCGTCTCTTTGGAGAGGAAGGCTTGAGTTATGGCGCGTTGGCGGAGGCTGGAAACACCTCACACGGCTCCGCGGAGGCAGGGATGAATGATGGAATGGGAGTTCTACAGCTGTGGCCGAAACAGGAAGGCAAAGGAGTGAAGTGTTTTTTATTGCAACCCCTTTCAGCCGCTGGGAGGTGGAGGTCTTGCTGACTTGCTGTGTGCTCTTCCTTTGGGATCCCTCTTTGTCCTTATGATCACCTCAGCTTGGTTTACTCCCGCATGTCGTTGTGTTCCTCGCTCAATCTACATTTCCTCTCTTTTTACTACTTTTAATCAATCCTACTGTGTTTACATCTTTAAAACTGCCTGAACTAAGGGTATAAATATACATAAGTTATCCCATATTTACTCTTATAGTATTGCAAAGCATTTATTCAGCAGTATAACCTTGTTTGAATCATGAAGTTGTCTGTGAAGAAGAGCAGAGCGTGATAAAGAGCATGACTCCTACTTTTGCAGCTGCAGAACAGGAACTGTGCCCTTATCACAAGATAAGGACTGAAACATTTTGTTGTTGGAGCGCCGTAGAAAAATACATCCGTATTATTATCTGCGCAATGACTCGTATCCGCGATGGTTTTAATGTTGCTGCTGTGTCCACCCTCCCCTTTAGAGCAGCAATGTATATGTAACTAGGGAACACAATGTAAACAAATAAAAAGAGAGGGGTCGGGAGAGTGCGCCTCAGAGTGGGTAGAAGATTGTAATCTGTGCACATCTATGTCCGTTCTCCTCGCGAGTAAAAATAATCTAAATCTCTTGTCTTCCTTCCTTGTCTGTTGTTTATTAAATGTTCTAGGTTGATTGAATTTGACTTTTTTCTATACAAGAAGTCCAGATTACGGCTGTATAAAACAAAATCTATTCTCAGACTTTTTTTATATGGCACTTTTCATACACAAAAATGGTGAGGCACAGAGGAACCATGCAAGGGATGACAGCCCATGGCCACAAGGAGCGGCCCAGATTAATCGTGGTAGACCCCATACAGGGTGTAAAGGCCCCCGCCCCCATGTCTATGGAGCCTTCATGACGACTCCCTCTCATGAGAAGGCCAGCCACCCTTCTTAGTGCGGAGACCTCCAATGAGGAAACATTTAAAATACAAAAAATAAAATAAAAAGATGAATTCTAAAAGAAAACAAAATAAAGAGCCAAAAGAAAGCTAAAAGACAGTAGGTAAAAACTAAAAGACAATAAGATTAATACATTAAAAGAGTAAAAAATCCCATTCAAGCAGAGCTTTTAAATTGTGATCTGTATAGAAATATGGAACGTACATCAATACAGAATGAAAAGGGCCCGACTGATTAATCGGCCTGCGATTTTGCATTTTGCTTGCGTAGCATTAGCAACTAGCAAGTGTGTAGCATATTTTATGCTGGTTATTCTGTTGTTCCTAAGCGTCCTTTAAGATGTGAATTACATCCACTGTATATTTAAATACAAAACATGCTTAGTTTTTAAAACATCACTAGCTTAGCGCTAATGCTAAAAGTGTTTTTTCTTCAAATAACGAATATTCACACACAAATCCTGTGAGAACACAATTTTATCCATTAAATATGGGTTTTTAAATAATTGGCAGATCAATCGGTAATCAGTATTTTTTTCTGCCAAAAATCTGTATCGGCATTAGCCTCAGCCTCAAAAAATGGTCGGGCCCGAGTGAATACCATGTCTGATGCAGGCTTATCAGCATTATATTCTGTTCCACAAACAAGCCTTGATGCAGTCTATACAAAACAAAAATGGCTGTCCAGATGTTCCAACATTTAAGACAAAAAAAGTTTCACCAACTGAGCCCCATGCCCCAGTAAGTAACCCTAACTATAAAACGACCTTGTAACATTATAAATATGCAACAACTCAAGTACATACAAAGGCAACAAAAGTGCAGCAATTCTGACCACAGAAAACTTCACTGGGTTGGCCGGCTCACCACCACTACATTATTAGGACACCCGCCAGCAGCCTTATTTGCTTAATGTTCCCTGGACCTCAGACCATGGCGTAAATGTGTAGATGAAAACTGCAGCTGGCAAGCCAAACCAAATAAATGTCAAAGTATTAACATTAATGTCATTTAAAGTGAACGGAAATAGAAAATGGTATCAGTGATTTTTTTTTGAGTGTAACAAAGGATTATTGAGAAAATGTCATGAGCTTGTGAAAAAAAGAAAATGGATCATCTTTTGGTTTCCGAGGTGAAAGGTGGTTAACGCCAACTACACAGATATTAAATTGTGGACATTAAGTTAATATTTCTTCCTCTACCACGACTGCACTTTATTGCTCATTTATCTTTTGTGTCTCCCGTTCTCTTAACACTATCTTTCCTTGACCCCCAATTGTTCTCTCTGCACAACATACCAACATGATTACAAGGTTAGAGGACGCCGACAGAGCAGTCAGATGAACTCTCGCACTCAAATAAAAATGTGTGAGATAAGGCATGTGTGTAAAAGCATGGCACACAACTGTATACACAACATCAGGGTTTCCGCCAGTGTTTTATAGGCCTGGCGGGCTGCCACATGTATGACGTTACGTTGTGTACGGACAACTTTCACTAATGGAGCGTCCATCAAGCATGTGCAAAATAAAGAAACATTACATTCTCAGTCATCCCTTCTTCATCTTCATCCTCTTAACTAAGCTGATTAGATTAGCAGGCTCCCATCATCAACCCAACAACCCTGCGGCAACATGGGACGGCAAAGGGCCCTACCACATCTGCGTGAATATTAAGTGTGGGATTTGTGTCACGGGTTTGAAATTGGAAATCACAAGTTTGACTAATCAGCTTTGGAGGATCCACATTCAGAGTGTATTTACAGTATGCGTGCATTGCTGTGTGTGTGTGTGTGTGTGTGTGTGTGTGTGTGTGTGTGTGTGTGTGTGTGTGTGTGTGTGTGTGTGTGTGTGTGTGTGTGTGTGTGTGTGTGTGTGTGTGTGTGTGTGTGTGTGTGTGTGTATCGCTAGTGGCAACGAAGAGCCTGTGCGCACACACAAGCACCTTTGCTTCTTCAATCCACATTCATTCAAATAAAGAGAGACAGATATAGCCCAAGACGCTCTTAGGGAAAATGCAGCCAGTGGGATTTTACAGTCTAAAGCCATTCAATAGTACACTCAAGTGTATCTCCCTTTCTGTCTCTTGACCACGTCATACATCATCCTTGCTGCCTGTTATTTGTTCTGATGATTCAATGCTTTACTTTTCGTGATCATGATGGCTTATTGACGTCCCTTGTTCAGAGTTTGTTATTAAAAAGATGAGGTAAGAAACAGAGGGAGGAAAGTCCAACAGTAAATATGAGAAAAAATTGCAAGAATTCTACCTGTGAAGAAAGAGGAGGATAAAGATGATGAAGAAAAAGAAGGATGGAGATGATGATGATGATGAAGACAATGAAGAAGAAGATGATGAAGCAGGAAATGATGATGATGAAGAAGAAAATGATGATGAAGATGAAGATGAAGAAGGAGAAGGAAGAGGAGGAAGACAATAAAGATGAAGATGAAGAAGAAAAAGGAGTAGGATGAAGATGATGAAGGAGGAGGATGATGGAGATGATGATAATGAAGACAATGAAGAAGAAGCTGAAGAAGAAGATGATGATGAAGAAGATGATGATGAAGATGATGATGATGAAGACAATGAAGAAGAAGATGAAGAAGCTGAAGAAGAAGATGATGAAGATGATGATGAAAAGATGATGAAGAAGATGATAATGAAGATGATGATGAAGAAGAAGATGATGAAGATGATGATTTTTCACTTCACTAAAACAGCTCATGCTCCAAGTTTGAATTTTAGATGCTTGATGGAGGCAGAGATCAGAGCTTTTAATTTGTCTCGTGAAAATATTCTACATGAAAGCCATCCAAGCCTGCCATTATTGACCTTTCTTTGTATATGTATTGTAAGAATGTCATCATCAAAACAGATTACAAAAACTGTTGAACCATGCATGAACCGTGCAATAATATATTCTTAAGAAAATGAGTTTGAGTTTGTAGCTAATGAATCATCATTCTAATATGGAAGACAATGTCCTAATGAGCAAAAAAATTTTGCTGATCAACGATCAGAGACACGTTGGCAGACAAATACGTACGTACAATAATCGTATTAAAGATAAACTGCCGTGAAAATTAAAGGTTCAACCCTCACCGCCATGAAACGGACGAGCATCAACTTGCTTCAAAAAGTCGTAAAACCAATGGAGAGTTCAATTGACGTCGCCAACTATCACTAAAACATGACCATTATCCGGTGTAAAAGGCAGGTTGGCCTTACAGTGAGCCTTTAATGACCGCCATATAACTGCAGGATGAGGATTATGCTTTATGTTTAATCACTCCGGTAAAGACAAGCGGTTCTGGGGCGCCATCTCTCACCGTGACATTTACAGACCAGCAGTGGAGGATGTGGGGCAAAAAAATATATATATAGCGAGTCACGCAGGAGTTCCTCTGTTGTTAGGAGGTCCTGCGCAGATACATTTGCCAATCAAAAATGGTGAAGTTCTATAAGAGAACCAATTTCAATTCCAAGTCCATATTTTAATACAGAAAATGCCTTTCAGTAATGCTCCTGGTAGCATGTACACCCATGAACCGAGGGCACAGCAGTAACTCAAATGCACACAGTCAATTTTCTTGAAAACAGCGCCTTCTCTTTGACACCAAGCCAGGTTTTCGAGACCTCCAGCCCCAGGATGATCTGCGATGACATCATGGTCCCATTACAGCAGACAAATAAGTCTGTGTGCTGTCATTACTGGGTTGCGACCGGCTAAGAGCATTTTTACAGGCACTCTGTCTACGTCTGCTGGCCCCCGACACGGGTTTATTAGGTCTCACGGGGGAGCTGGAGCAGGTTTGGCTCAGGTGACCGAACAAAGCAGAACACTTGTCTAATTCTGCATGAGGGACCCTTGCAGCCCAACCGATGCCCTGGTAGCGCCTGTATAAAAACGGAAACGCATAGAGGAGCCTGAGGCGCTTTTGTATGATCTGCTTTATTTTCTGGTGACATGTCAAAAACATAATGTCAACATTGACATTAAAACCAGATGGTTATTTTAACTCTTGTTGAAAACAGAAACACTATTTTGACAATAGATCAACTTCGTAAATGTCACACAATTCACTCTGCCAAGAGGGAACATGATTAAATTGTTGTGCTACTGCTTCATAACAATCCTTCTCTAAAATGTGCCATATAATTGCCTTACATTCAAAGTGCCACAAGAGGTGCGGAATTCAGAACACATGGGCAGACAAATACAACAACACAAAGTGAGAACAGAGGGCAGGGCCGGATTCAGACGGCCTGGAAGAAAACACAGAATTCTGACTTAATTCTCAGAATTCTCACTTAAAGTGACTTTGTGACGTAGATCTAAGAATTGGGGGGATCAGAAAGTCAGAATTCTGTGATGAAAGTCAGAATTCTCACTTTAAAAACAGAATTCTGTGATTAAAGTCAGAATACTGAGATTAAAGTCAGAATCCTCACTTTGAAAGTCAGACTTCTGTGAATAAAGTCAGAATTCTGAGAATAAAGTCAGAATTTTTTTTCCCTCTTCACTTCTTCAGCACATTTGCATAAACCTAGAGCAGTGGTTCTTAACCTTTATGGAGGTACTGAACCTGACAACAACAACAAAACAACTACCACCTCTGTTTTCTTAAGATGGAACCCAAAGTCAGTTGATACACAGAAAGCAGCAGAACCCCCAGAATTGAACCCTGTGGAACACCACACCTTCCATTATACATGTAAATTCATATCGCACATATTAGCCCGACCACTCTATTGACCTCTGTCAAACCTCTGAAACGGACTCACTGAACCTCCGGAGTTCAATCAAACCCAGGTTAAGAACCACTGCTTTAAATAATAAATACTCAGCATGTGTTGTTTTAAATGCAACTGTTATGCAAGTGCAAATTATAATTAAAAATTATCTCGTCGAGATCTTATTTGTAAATTGGATTGTGTTTAAGGCGTGAGGATTGGAAACAACAATGGTGCAGCCCGGCAGAAATACAGATGCTGCTTTTAAAACAGAGGCAGCTATTGCTGTGTTGTGTGCGCACACTCGCCAACTCAGTGGGTGAGGGAAATTCAATTACTTGCCCTGTACACACTGGCTGAGCTATTAATTAGAATGGACTTTGAACTTCTTGATACAGTTGCACCCCAGAGATACGGCCCAGAAAATTGTGTTCAGGACACTGTGTGGAAGCAGGAGCCGCTGGATGCGATGTATTGGCTTTTGGACAACACTGTAAATCAGAAGGGATCTATTATCACTGAAGAATAACCAATTACCATTAATTGTAAGAATTTTTAAGGTTACTCACCCCTTGACAAATAAAGGTCAGTTTACTTGAATATTACTCAACTTCCATCTATGGAGGACCAAAATTGCCAAAAATTAAAAATAAATAAATGACTAAATGACTAAAAGTATAACTAAAAAAGGATATAAAAAATATAATTCAAAAATTAAATTTATATAAATGGAAATAAAAACAACAATATAAAAATAAATGTTGAAATAAACACAAAATATATAAATGACTAAATAAATAAATGACTAAAAGTGAAACTAAAAACGGATATAAAAAAATATACATTAAAAATTCAATACAAATAAATAAATAAATGGAAATAAAAACAAAAATTTAAAAACAAGATTCAATATATATATATATATATATCAATCACTATTTTTATTCTTTTATTTTTTTAATCTCTTTTTTTTAAACTTTTATTTATTTATTTATGGATATATAAATATATTTTGTTGTTTTTATTTCCTTTTATATTTATTTTTTTTATTATATTTTTTATATTCATTTTATTTTTATTTTACTTTTAGTCATTTCTTTATTTATTTTAGTCACATATTTATTTTTTATTTTGGTCCTCCATATCCATCAACGTACATTTTTCACCTTGACCTAAAATATCAGCGCGCAAATAAAAAAGAGAAAGGTTTAACGTCAGCCGAGACACACTCAGGTCACGCGTTACAAAACAGCATGTGCGCGTGTGTGTTCTCGTAGAGCACAACTAAAGATAGAAATGAGAGAAAGGTAAGAAACATGAGATGGCGTGGGAGTCATGCGTTTGGCTCCTGACTGGGCTCAGGGTGCCGCGCATCTCCATCAATTTCCTCACCTGATCTATTTCTGGCAAAGGCTGTATGGGAGTGCCTGTTTGCGAGATGAAAGCAACAATTCTATGCGAGCATAGTGGACCTGTTATTAGTTTTATGAAATTAGGTTATCTATCACGTGAAAAGCCGAACGTGACCTCAAAGTTAGCAAACAGGCATGCTCCATAATGTTATGTTGCAACTGACTGAATACGAACGTTTGTCCCATGTTTGCAAGAATCCTGTGAGATGTTTTCAGCCCGATACTGATCATTGTTTTTGAAAACCTCTCTCAAAGAGCAACAGAATACGTCAAAGGTGCCAAACCTTGGGAGCCTCCAGAGTAGTCTCTACTGGTGGATTATCTGTCTGTTTGCAGCTGCCGATTGCCAGAATTTGATCAGCAAAGCAGGTTTCAACAGCCACGGGGTTTGTTTCAAGTTTTTCCCATCTCCGTTTTGCATATTTCTGTGCTTACACCCCTCTCTCCCTCTTTCATCATCTGAACATTCATTAGGTATTACTTGCATGTCTTCCAGGCTTTTCATCTGAAGTATTGATAAAACACATACTGTACATGCAAGCTTAATCAGCTTGATCCACTTGATGTTGAGTTGAAGGAGAGGTGGGTCTATATATCTCACTCCCTCCACCCTCCCCCCAACCCGCTTTGTTGGTCTGCTTGCAGGCTGTTTGCTTTCTTAAATGAACATAATGGTACAAACGGAGGATAAATTGCTTTCTGCGTGCTCCATCTCATCACATCTCTCCCACAGGGGCCTCACTCTGAAGCGGGAGGAAGAAAAAAAAAAAAATGAAAACAGAGCATGAAAATAATTCACTTGCTTTGCCTTGGAGATACACATTGCTATCTGTGTAGAAACCGTGCATTAAGTTGGATGTACATTTTCTACATTAGGCCTCCTGTGCTATCATCATAGCAGAGAGCAGGCTGAAAAAAAGGGTGACAGTTGAAAGACCTTATTTTCTGACATCAAGGACAAGGTTAACCTAGGGATGGGGGGGTAGGGGGTGGGGGGCATGCACACACTTCACACAGAAAAATCTGAACCCCCATCCCCAATTATTTGCCAGCATTTGAGACAACACAGCAAACAGGGGTTACTCTGTTAATGTACATTAATGTGACAATAATGACAACTGCTTTCATTACAAAAGTCTCCGATGATAAACTTCATACTGTGGTCCTCGCTTGTGAGGTTCATGTGTCCCCTTTAATCCCTCATCGCCTTCATGGTTGTTTACACATAAGATAGTGAGCCGTGAATAGCTGGGAAAATGCAGAGGAATCGTATTCATGGGGTGGCATGGCTCAGTGGTGGAGTGGTAATCTTATAAAACAGAGGTTGTCAACTCTTGTGACCATGTCAAAGGGTCCTTGAGCAAGATACTGAACCATCAGGAGGTAAAATGAGGAAATTGTGTTAAAGCACTTTGAGTACCTCAGGTAGAAAAGCGCTTTACCCTTCAGTATTTGTGTAAAGCACAACTTAACTAATTTGCTCCCCAAAACGTATAAAAACGTTCTATTTAAAAAAAAAATTGTTTATGTTAGAGCATACAGAAGGCTTTGATGCAGCCTCTGACCTGAAGAGGTCGCTTAAAGCAATGGTAGTTATAAAAAAAAACGTCCAGCAGGTGGTGGCAGAGTATAAGAGATCAACTAGGGCCATGTTGCAATAAGCTCTTTTCCCCACTGTTTTCAACAGAATTGTGAATAATGATGAAACGTAGCTATATTCTAATGCTAATTGCTGCAAAACAGAAACAAATACAAATATACTTTTATTTCCTGTTGAAAGAAGAGACTCCAATTTTTATTTTGTTAGGTTTCATGTTTTTATAGCAAAAGAACAACATTTTCTGTGGGCCTTGGAAATTCAGTCAAAATCCAGTAAAACAGCCGGGAGCGAAGATAGTTGCTTCAGTGAAAATGGCTGGGAGTGAATGAGCAAAATATTCCAACATGGAAAATAGTAACAAAACAAACTATCATGTCAAGATTTTAAAAAATGGAAACTGCGCTTAGCTATTTATTAGAGATAAACGAAATATTTTTTCAGGGTCGATACCGATTATTAGCTATCAAAGAAGTCGATAACCGATAGTTGAAACCGATGTTCACCTTCATTAAAATATAAAAAATAACTACAATGAAAACTTCAAACACGTTAATAGCTCTCTATTGTCAATAGTAAATTAAGTTGTTGTTTATTTTATTCAAAATTGTGTAAATATCAGAACTGTTCCATTTCAAACAAAACATGTGCAGAGAGTTCCCAGGATCGGTAGCATCTCTTATCAAATAATAAACAAATATATAAATAGTTCTGTAAAGTTATCAGTTTTAAATTGATATATTACGGGACATCACCTTTTAAAAAAAAATAAATTAAAGGTTGATATTCGTGAAAATGCAGAATATCCGCGTTGATATTCAGCCCAGCCAATAACCCGTCTATCCCTACTATTTATACGTTTACCATTATCCGGTCCATTTTGTTAATTAGCCCCAACCGCTTAGGAAACTATATACAGCGGAACTGTGACTTACCAAAGACCTGTTTACGAACAATTTGAGTTATGCACAAAACGTTCGTAGAAAAATAATAAAAAATCTGAAAACAGACAGAATATTCGGATGGCAAAAAGAGTCGACGGTACAATGCTCACGGTCATGGACAGAAACATTTCTCCCAAACAAGCATCTCCACTACTCAGTGTTTGATGGCCAGTTGCCAATTCGAGGCCTCTTATGTTGATTACCCAGGAGACACTAAACATACCCGATCACATCAATTTCCTTTAATAATATGGCCACAGATGAGACATCTAAGAATGGCAGAAACTGAGATCATTTATCCAAACACAAGCAAACACAAAAGTTGGAAAAAAAACATACAGACACACCCAAAACTTCACACAATGTTACTTTCCACTAGAGTATAGTGTTGCTTGTGTCTCATTAAGGCAAAGTGCTTCAATATGTTTACTCCCTTGGGGAGCAACATGAAAAACTTATTAGACACTTATGAGCTGTTATTTAAGTCTTCACACAGAGGCATGGGTCGTAAAAGATTAATTTGTTTACCAATAAATTATTGAGAGGTATAATTTCATCAAAGCTACAGATGTTGCCGTCAAAAAGGCCTGTTAATCTTCTTTTGATTGCAAAATAATGAAATACAAACAATAAAAATCACAAAGACAGCTTGTTGATTGTGGACTTAATTAACTAACTAAGGATGAGAGAGAAAACAAAAGAAATGTTGACTTCGTAATGGCTCAGCAAGCAACTGATTGAGGTAGAACATCACAGATCATGTGTTCCTTATTATTTAGCTGCATTAGTGGTCCAGTTAGGCGGTGATGGATGTAACGCTAGCTGGCTACAATGACATGCCTTCAGCAATGGCAGTCGATTAATATTACTAAACTAGAGAATGTAATTTTTGTATAAATTGTGTATGAAGGCTGAGAGGCTGAATGAAAAATTGTGGAAAGATGTTGAATGACATGGAATGATATAAAATGACCTGCAATAAGCTGATCATGTTAATGTTGGAAATGAGAGAAGAGAGGGGGGGGGAAAGTATTTTTTTTTAAATGTTATTTTGAAATTTTAGAAAATATTTTGAGGTATGGATGAGATACAATTTAAAAATTAAAGTTGGAACGGTTTGAATCGGTCAAAAAATGTAGAAATTAGAGGAGAAAAATGAAAAATATCATAATGTATGGCTTTTATTTTGAAATATTGAAAAAAAAATACTTTTGCAGTAGGATAAAATAAACAGTTTGTATCTGTCAAAAACTTTAGCAATTCAGGTGGGGGGGGGGAATGATAATTTTTTTTTTGAAATTTTGAAGGAAAAAAATGCAGCAGAGATAAGGCATTTTTGAATCGGTCAAAAACAGACATTAGAAGTTTTTTTTTTATCGTAATTTTTGACTTTTATTTTAAAATTTTGAAAAACATAGCAGCAGGAATAAAAACAAAAAAAGAGTAGAAATTAGAGTGATTTGTTTTATTTTTATTTAGAAATTTGGGGTAAAAAAAAACCCCTGAACAGTTTAAAGTTAGATTGCTTTGAATTGGTAAAAAAAAAAAGTAGAAATGAGAGAGAGAGAGAGAGAGAGAGAGAGAGAGAGAGAGAGAGAGAACAATACAATAATTTTTTTGCTTTTACTTTGAAATGTCGTAACAGAAACTCTTTATTAGGCTACATTATATAACATTGAAAATATTTTGTTATAAGTGTGTTGAATGGCTGCATTTAAGTTGAAATTAGTAGCATAGCATAACCTCTATTGCTTTAAGGCACTGACACTTCCTCCTTTGTGGTGTCTCAATGCAGATCCTCACCCGGAACCCCAAACTATCTTCCAGGAGAGGTACCCTCAACTTTATCTGTTCTCCAGAGATGGAAAGCCTCTTCTTTTATCCGCTTTGGAAAATGCATTAGCTACCTCGTGATCAAATTTCAAGGCCATGCAAGTGAAGGTTTTGACTGTAATTTCGAGTGGCTAGTGCAACAGGGGAAAAAAAAAAAAAGTATTTCTTTAAGTGTCCGTCGTCTTTGAGTTGTTGCGCTCTCATCCCCTGCCTGCTCGGCTCTCCGGTGCATCTGAGTTTCACAGGACTTGAAAAGCTTTGCGCCGCTGAGCTCTATCGGCTGCGTGTCTTTTTTCCCTGCCTGCTTTGCCCCGCTGCTTCTTTCCAACCACCGCAGCGCTCTCACTGAGTCGTGTTCGAATCCGGGATGGGTAATGGGAGCAGCAGTCAATCAAATCACAGTTTCAAAAGGTGATGCTTTTGTTTCGCGCCCACCTCCCCCCAAATGCCTTGGAGGCTAGCACCTGTCAGGCTTGTCGTGCTCAAACGCACCATCCAGTGCCACTCACCCAAACCCCGGGGTCCCCTGGCAGATGGAGTAGTTAACTTCTCAGATGCCTGTCTCGAAATGAGGTCATTCCATTTTGCTTTGTGTAAACAAGAGCAAAACTCACGCTGTGACTTTTACAGTGAAATTTTGCTGTCCCTCATTTTTATTGAGTGACACAATTTTCCAAACCCGGCTGGTTCTGTCAACTTTATTAACAGCGGTAATAAATTGTCAAATGAGCTCTTATTTTCGACAGATGCTGCATAGTAACAGTGACACATAATATGCCTGACTGAGCGCGATCTCTAAGGGTTTATATGACATGGTCTGACTCATTCCATCTTTACAGTCATTCTGACCTTCCCTTCAGTGCACCATTAGCGAAGGTCTATTGGAAGGAAAGGTGTATATCCGCGTTATTTATCCAGCTGCAGCTTCGTTTTATAATCTGAAGAGGTTAAACTAGTGGGCATCTTAGAAATTGTGGGTGAGTCATGGGTGAATGATTTTATAATGACATTAAAGGAATGTAGATTTGTAAAACACAAAAGAGGCTAAATTGCAAAACGACAAAAAAACAGTAACAGGCAATTGGAGGCATGTGGACTTAATTTGTTCATCCAAGGGTCTGTTAAGTGACTCTAATTAGTTAAATGGCCCAAAGAGAAAAACCTCCACTTTAATTGAAGCTGCAATGACGATTTGTGAGCCAATGACTAAAAAAATGCAGTCCTGTCTTAGTTTTTCCATATTCATTTCACCCCCAGCCATTTTTACTGAAGCAATCCCCTTCACTCCCGACTAATTCACTGGATTTTGACTGATTTTGCAAGGCCCACAGAATATTGTGTTATATTACTATAAAAATTCTCTCTTCTTCTTTCATCAGGGAAAAAAAAAACAGTTTCAGTTTTGTTGCAATTAGAATATAGCTAAGTTTCATCATTATTCACAAATCTGTTTAAAACAGTGGGGGAAACAGCTTGTTGCAACACAGCCCTGGTTGATCTCTTATAATCTGTTGCCACCTGCTGGCCGTTTTTGTAATCACTGCCATTGCTTCAAACATTCTCTTCAGTTCAGACGCTGCATCAAAGCCTTTTGTATGCTCTAGCATAAAAAAGTAAAATAAAATAAAAAAATAAATACGTCTTTGGGAGCATGTTAATATTTAAAATAGAATGTATTTATACGTTTTTGGGAGCAAATGAGATAACAAACAAGTTTGACGAGCTCAACGACATATTGGGGCTGTAACTGGAATGAATTATAACATAATAATTAAATGACAGGGAAATAAAATATCCTAGCATTTTACTATAGCAATGAATAGTCAATGAATTTTGAGCATCCGTCAGTCTTCAGTTGTCAACCGTCAGGTCACCCTTCCGTCATCATCAATCCATCAACATTTCAAAAACATTTGTAATCGTCAATTCTTCATTTGTCGCTCGTCAGCAAAACAAGCATTTGGCAATGCTTAGTCCGTCAAAGTTTTGAAGTTCCCCGTCTCCCGTTAATCATAAAAAAAAAACGGGCGTCTGTCTTTGACAATTCATGGACCTCCCGTCAATATTGAGGGAATGCCCACCTCTGACTATTTGTCTTTAAGTTACTGTATAAAACTTAAACCAGGGATAAGCAGTTGGCGATTCACACCCACGCACAAATGGCCCGTAGATTACGCAATACAAATGTTTCCTGACCGGTTTTAAGTTGTAATAACACTATTCACCTCTAGACGGTAGGCATGACATATTACTAGCGCTTCAACCAAGTCTTCTCAATCATAGCTCTTTTTATACATGCATTTGAGCACGAAATACAGACGTGGACATTTTACAAAATGTTTCTGGTCCGTCTTTCATCAGTGAGCACTTCGGGCACCCTTCCGTCATCTTTGTTCCGTCATTTTGTAAAGCGCAACCAAACTGTAATCGTCAATCCGTCATTTTATTTTAATCACATGTCCGTCATCATCCGTCACCACTACTTAGGCGGGGATTCCGTCAGTCCGTCAATAGTGATGGAATGCCTAACTCTGATGAAATATGTTAAGATATTAGGATATATGAATGTGTGCATATTTGGTTGTAACAAAAATGAAATTGTTGTCTTATATCTGGGTAGGAGGAAGTGTGCGGTCCTATGTGGCCTTCTGGCAGTGCTGGTGAATAATTGTGGCCCCCTCTATCATGTAAGCTGCCCATCACTGACTTAGAAAAATAGACTGACAGACAGTCAAGAAAGAAGAAATAAATACAGCACAGACAGACAGCTAGATGACATGATGTCTAATTGGGTCTTTGCAAATACCATTCTACATTGTGCCATTTGTTTTGACGTCTCAGACCCCCGAGGAAATGTTATTTTTTCCTAAATATATAATTAACATGCAACACTGAGGTTCTGATACCTCCATAAACCCATGGAAATTAAACGTCACACAAAACTACAAAAAAAGACGAGTGGTCGTGCAACACCCTATAAGGCAGGTTGTTTCAGTTATTTGCTTTAATAAACCAATTACTCTCAGAGACGATGTAATAACTAGTGTAATGTGTTTGGATTTCAATTCAAAAACATTTGCAAAGGAGGAAAAAAAAGAAAAAGAAAAACATTAGCCAGATGGTCAGAGGGAATTAATAAAAATACATGTAATTGGAATACACTAAACACAATTAGACTTCTCTCAGGGAAAATGTTTTTCGGTGAAAGCACCAGACTGCTTTTTAAGAGAGTACTGTAACCCTGCAGCTTGAATTGACATTTAATAGAACCATATCCATCACTGCCGGAAAATCTTTAGTTTTGGCAGTGTAAAAGCGGCCTTGGGGGAAAAATAATGTTCAATAGATTATTGTAAGATGGCGATTTTTGTCCTGAGGTAACATACTGTATGTCTATCTCTCAACCTATATCAGCACATGGATTGAACTGGTTATCAGTTTGGCCAGATAATCGGGTCATTTCTGCTGTAATTGACTTATATAGGCTATAGGAGGGGGCATCCGTTGGTCTGAATCACCTGTTATCATCACAACTTCAACTCTGCACAGCATTGGAAGCACACCAAGATAATCTTTGCTCAACATAGAAGCCATAAGTGAAACAAAGATGAACTCAAACAGAGCATGACTGGGGAAAAAAAGTGTGTAAGGCTGAGAGGATTACCTCTGATCCAAGGATAATGAGGATGGGGGGAAGACATGAAATTACATTCTAACGCTAAAATAAATTATTCCTGCGTTTTTTTCGGCTGGTTGTCAAGTGAGCAGTATTTGTTTTTCGTGACGGAAGAATGAGAAAATACAACCACAACACAGTTTATGTCATTGAATCATGTGATGGGAAAATGAAGCTTCATGAACCACTTGCGATTATTATTATTTTTTACTCCTGTAGATAATACCCTTGGTTTAAATGGAATGAATATTGATTACTTTCCCATTGCACCTTTACACCAACAGTGCCATCTAGAGGAGTCAAAAAAATATCACACGTTTCATGAAGCTTTCATGAAGCTTTCATGAAGCTTCAATTATCCATCACTCTCATTCATGTAAATCGAAAGTGTGTAACAAAAGGCACAAAGGTAGTCCAACTTGCCTTTCTGAAGATGCAGGGCGTCCATTTCGAGGCTTGTTCACCTGAGCATAGAGTGCCTCGAGATCTGGGTTGTTTTTGGGAAGACTGGAAGATGGATGAGGGTTCTGGGGACCTTGAGGCAAATGGTACTGATGGTGAGTGCCGTAAGGCTCCAAGCCGCTGCTGTCCACTGACGAGTCCCAAGATCCGATGCCAGCATAGGTGTGCTCTTCGTCCGAGCTCATTGTGGAGTTGCCGATGATATCTTGGATTTCGGCATATTCCCGCTCCTTTGCCTGCTTCTCCCGTAGTTCACGCATTTTGGCCTGGATCCTAGGGAGAACAACAGCGTTTTGTTTAGTTTTTTTTTTACTAACACCTGAATAATCACTTAACTCATTCAAACCCAAAAATGTATACAAATGTTTTTTAATACTTTGTCCTGCACTCTCAAAAACATATTTATAGTTTTTTTTTAAATGGTTAAAAAAAATTTGGATAGCTAGAGCATACAGAAGGCTTTGACACAGCTTCTGACTTGACAAAATCATTTAAAGCAATGGTAATTATTACAAAAAAAACAGCCAGTAGGTGGCAGCAGAGTATAAGAGATTAGCCAGGGCCATTTTGCAACAAGCTCTTTTTCCCAGTGTTTTCAACATGTTTCTGAATAATGATGAAACTTAGCTTTATTCTAATTCTAATTGCTGCAAAACGGAAATAGATACAAATATACTTTTTTTCCTGATGAAAGAAGAGACTATAATCTCGCTTTTAGTAGATTCCATGTTTTTATAGCAATAAAACACAATATGTTGTGCCCTGATGGAAATAGCCAGAGTAAGCAGATAGTTTTTATTTCATTTTGAGTGTTTTGTTTTATTTAGTTAGTTTTAATTAGTGTTGCTATTTTTTTTAGTTTGTGTTTTTTCCCCCCAAAATGCTTTGTTTTAGTTTTTATTTGTATTTGTTCTTGTTTTTTTTAAGTTTTTTTTTTTATCATGTAGTTATTTTTACAAGATTCCTGTTAAAAAGCAGAAAACCCAGTTGTACTGTGAACTACATAAAAAAATAAAATAAAATAAAAAAATATATATATATCATTTTGAGAGCACTTGTAGCCTATCCTGTTTCAGGCTGAGTTAAATGACAAAAGCAAGGCAGCTATTTGAGCCAGAAAAAAAACACAAGTTCGTTGCCTAGGAGCGACATCATCTGGTGACGCTTTCGTATTGGTGGCCGCGAGATGACCTCGTTTCTAAGCGACACAAAGTTAAAGTTAAAATCAATACATTTAAAATCAACCTCAGAGGGTCATGTATTAAATTAATTGACAAAGGCAAAAGGGGATTTTTTTATTATTAATTAATTAACTAAACATAGTTTTTTGTATTTATAGTAATTTTGCAATCCTAAAATATATTTTCAATTAGTTTCCATTTTTTAAAAGCATTTTCGTTTGTATTTTATTAACGGAAACGTATTTGTTGTTGTTGTTGTTGTGTTAATTATTTAATTAGTTTCTGTTAACTAAAATAACCTTGGCACATATACAGACTGGTAACATCTACTGGCTATACCTGCATAATCACTTAATCTCTAGTACATGGTATCCACGGTGAACCGCACTACCGACATATGACATTTTGAGGTTGAAGTCAGGAACGTTGCGCAAAAAAATTAGTTTGTACAGTGGCGTAACAACACAGTGAACTACCACAACCCACAGGGGATTGGGACGGAGCCCTAATGCACATGTGATACGTGATAGTAAGCAGCTAACAGAACGATGAAGGAAGTGTGGAGAGCTGGCATTTGAGGAACAGGGTGAAGGTTGACCTCCGGCTGCAGGGATTTTAACAGCAGCCACCCGACCGCTCACCGGTTCCAGATGTGGCATCCCTGTCGTGGGGTCGCGCACACATCTGCGCAAATGGACACAAGGGCGCTACCTCCCACTGGCGCAACACATCCCTATTACCTTAGGTCATAAACGACCTCTGACATCCACCGACCCGCCTCCCCCCTGGCTGCTCGCAGATGATTGACATGTTTGAAACAGGCCTTGAATCCCCTCCAGCCTTTCTCGGTCCTCCATGTCTGTATTTTAATAACAGTAATCATATTTCAAACAATCACCATTTTTCAGTGACAGATTAACCCAATTCCCACATCCTACTCATAGACCGCCTTATTTATTTCGAGCCATCCCACAACCCATTTGCTCAGAATTAAATTTTGATGGAGGCCTGGTGTGATGTCGCATGATATGCAGTCATCTGCCGTGCATTAACATATACGTTCTACATGACCACAGTGTAGGTACAATGTGGAAATCATTAACTAACAGCGCACTCGTGTGCACACCTGTTCAGGGGACACTATGAAGGGACATAAACTATGTCTCAAAGCTAGAAAAAACTATTCCCCAAATCCCTTTCACCTGCCATCTGGCTGAAGCGATGCCTGATCTCTGCCAGGAAGGACGAGAAAATAACGTTAGCAGAGGTTCATGGAAATCCGAGGGGACCCGAGCCCCAACCCTCTGGCGTTTTATGAACTAATCAGATTCATAAAAATGACAACGTTGACATTTGTAATGAAATAATGGCCTTGCCTGGACTGATGACACAAGAATCAAAGAGACTTCCCTGCAGGGAAATTTTTTCCCGAGTACTTTAATAAGAGGGGATCAAAATAGCAAATATATCAAAGTATTTTTGCCCACTGTCAGTATTTGTATTTATTTATTTATTATTATTATTATTATGTTTATTTATTTATTTTAATGTTTGACATGCAATGGACCATGCATATGGTTTGGCATTTGCAAATTCAGCTTTTTCAGGATTGTAACTTGGCAAAAATACATTTAAATTTGAACACAAAAGCAGGGTATTTTCTATTTATTTATTCCTGTAATTAATACATTAACAATAAGTCTCCATGTAAAAAAAAAGTCAAATTTTTTTCTAAGTATTTTAATAAGAAAGGGTCAAAATAGCAAATATACCAAAGTATTTTCGCCCACTGTCAGTATTTTTTATTTTTTGTATTATTATCATTATTATTAGTAGTAGTAGTTTTATTTATTATGTTTATTATTATTTTTTTTTACATTTGACATACAATGGACCCTGCATATGGTTTGGCATTTGCAAATTCAGCTTTTTCAGGATTGTAATTTGGCAATCATATATTTAAATTTGAACACAAAAAGCAGGGTCTTTTTTTATCTATTTATTTTTGTAATTACGACATTAACAATAACTCCTCGTGTAAAAAAAAGTCCGTTAAATTTCTTCCCCCCCGAGTACTTTAATAAGAGGAGATCAATAAGGCAAATATACCAAAGTATTTTCACCCACTGTCAGTATTTATATTTTATTATTATTATTATTATAATTATCATTGTGTTTTTTTTTATTAATTTTGAAGTTTGACATACAATGGTCCCTGCATAAGATTTGGCATTTCTGTAATTACTATATTAACAATAACAACCCATGTAAAAAAAGACAAAAAAAAGAAATATTAAGCTTTTATTGGCAAAAGGAGCCCCAAAAAAAAGTCAGTAGTTGACTAGTGCATGTAAACAGCTCATTGCAGTCTGAGCGAACAATCATCTATTATTTAAAACAATGTTAACACTTGCACAGTTTCACAAACTTATTGACATATCAAATATTTTTTTCCGCAGTATTTGATTCATAAGATTCTGACCCTTTACTGAAAGCAAACCTTGGGCAACCTGCCTACACAACTTCTCATTCTCACAATTACTCCTCAGAGGCAACCCCCACACTTGTACCATAATAAAGTCTATTAATCACTTCATGGTTTAACATGTGCACACTGAGGGAACTGCTGCCCAAACTAAACACATCACGATGTTTGCAAAGACCAATTATAAGAAGGGTCACTAGACCAAGACATATAAAAGACGTGAGAATTAAGGACACTATAGCTTTAAAAAACAACAATAAAACAATACTGTATTAATTCATTGATTCCAAGAAATGTGATTGTAGTCTTTCAGTCATACTGCCCAACTTAATTGGTTGTCTTTTGTAGTGCAGCATTTACATCACTGCAAACTAAACCAGAATAACATAAATACACTGGATTTTAAAAGTCTACACACCCCTGTTCAATTGTCAGGATTTTGTGGTGAATGTATTTTTCCCCAAAACTTTTTCCACCCTAAAATATGTGTGACTTATACCTTACACAATTCAAATGGAAACATTCATTCACTCTCAGCCATTTTCACTGAAGCAACCCCCTTCACTCCCATCTGTTTTACTGGACTTTGCAAGGTCCATAGACTATTCTGTTCTATTGCTATAAAAACATGTAACCTAGTAAAATAAAGATTAGAGTCTCTTCTTTCATCAGGAACAAAGTATATTTCTATCTGTTTCTGTTTTGCAGCAATTAGCATTAGAATATAGCTAAGTTTCATCAGTATTCACAAATCTGTTTAAAACAGTGGGGAAAATAGCCCTTTTGCAACATGGCCCTGGTTGATCTCTTATAATCTGCTGCCACCTGTTGGCCATTTTTTGTAATAACTACTATTGCTTTAAGCGACTTCTTCAGGTCAAAGGCTGCACCAAAGCCTTCTGTTCTGTATGCTCTAGCATAAAAAAAAACCCATTAAAAACAAAAACAAAAACGTACAAATATGTTTTTGGGACCATGGCAATGTTTAAAATAGATTTCTTTTTATACGTTTTTGGGAGCAAATTAGTTTAAAACAAATCAGCTTTTCAATGGGAAGTAAACTATATTGTGGTTGCAAACCCTAAAACTGGAGATGTATCTTTTTCAGAATTAACCAATCACATCCAAACTTATGTAAAATACAGTAGTTATCACACAACTTCCACCATTTAAAATGCTTCTGATTGACCACAAATTAACTTCTTTATGAGGTTGAATGTGATTTGTGGTCTGAACAGTCACAACTGCTGTTATAGGGGGTGTGCACACTTATGCAAACACATTACTTCAGTTTAACATTTGAATAGGGGTGTGTGGATTTTTTAAATCCACTGTATTGCTGTTGTGACTGTGTTTTGGGTTGGGTCATGGGGTCATTATGTTGTTATGGTCCTCTTATTTTGTCATATAGGCCTTTATGCTGTCATATTGAATGGGACTTGGTCCTCGCTGGATTTACTGAGTGACTTCGTTAAGTGTTTTTTTTTTTAGGCCATCTGTATCCAGCTCTGTTCTCAGTTTTTTGGGTCCAATTTTTGCACTTCACATGACATTTGGTATATAAATACTTGATATACTTTCTGACCTTGTCAATTTAAACCAAGCATCGTCATCATCTTGGTAAATTCATAATCTAGATTGTGCAAGTGTAAACGTCTGGCTGAGTGTACAACTACTAATCCACTATGAAAACAAGATGATATTGCATATTCCATAAAGCTTACATCATGTGAGGTTACACCTTTTACTGTAGACTGGTAAATTCCCCAGATTGCTACTTTGGGCCAACAATAACCAGCAGACATTTGTCAATGTTTAATCAAGGAAACAGGAGTGAGGCAGGGGACAGAGGATGGCCAACTCCCGGGCACTTTATTTTGAAGTCAACACTTTTAGAAGTTTGAAAGACCGCCTTTTCAGTATGCATTGTTACCCGCAGTGGATGAAAAAGAAAAAGAAAAAAGAATGCCGTTGCTCTTTGACTTTCTCATCCGCACTGAATAGATTTTTCTTTTCACTGCACCCTCATCAAAACATGTTCTATTGTTGTGAAGAGCAGATGGAGGGCGGGTATGTATATCTGAATTCAATCAAAGTGCAGCAAATGACTCCTTGCAGCTGTCTGTGCAGAATTACAAACTCCCAGATAGCCCATCTTTTCTGTTGACACTTGGCCCATAATAGCATAATGCAATCATAAGAGGTAATTGTCCAGGTTTCAGGGTCTTCATAATCACATTAACTTGCCTTAGGTATCAAAATCATTATAATTGTAATCACAAAAATAATTGTGATCGTAATCACACTTCCCCGTCAGACGGTTCGCGCTTCCTTTGAACTTATGGAACTTAGACTCAAATAGGATACTAAAATAATCATGGAGCTTAGAAATTAAAATAATAACATTGGGGCCACTATGCACACTAATGTTTTGTGCAATAGGGATTGACCATTTGCACAAGGCAACAGTGTGCCTTTAAGCATTTTCTTTTTCTTTTTTAATTTTCAATGTAGGTGAGAGGCACTGTTCTCGTTCTGGCTGATATTAAAGTTTTCTATTTGTGGCATGAAGGGTTGTCATAGGGCTGTGGAATTAATCGAAATTCAATTACAATTTCAATTATTACACGCCACAATTATAAAATCTGCAGTATCGTTAAAACAAGATTATTAATCCTCATTTTGAGTCGTTTAAATTAATACATTTGCACCTTTTTTTATTTAAAAATAATTAATGTATTAAATGTTGTTGAAACTTGCATAATTACAGTGTTTCAAATTATTTTATTTGTCTTAATAAGTTTTACGTGTAAACATTTTCTTGTTTCGTACCAAAGCATAAATGATCGTCCAAATCGTGATTTGAATTATTACCAAAATAACTGTGATTAATATTTTCTTCATAATTGAGCAGCCCTAGGTTGCTATGATACCAAAATGTGGACTTTGAGGCTGTACCTGCAAGTACCTCGATACCGGCCGGCACTGAAACTATCCCATGGTAAAAACGTCAAACATCAGTAAAAAATACAGTGGAATAATAGCTCACGATGAAACAACTTCAAATTATATTTATTTGTATTAATTTAAACAATTACTATAAACATACTAATTAGAATATTTTGATAAAACAAAAATACTTTTTTTTTGTATTTATTATTTTATTTTATTTCATGTATTTATTTATTTATTTTACATATTTAAACACTACTAATACTTTTATGTATGCCCAGTACTGTACAAAAGTATTAGGGCACCAAAATCGAATATTTAACATCCCATACATTAGAATTGAGGACGGAAGCCGAGTGGAACAATGGAACAGTGTTCAGATATTTGAAGGAATAAACGCTTAATGTTTTCCCAATTTGCCAGAATTCGGAAATATTTTTGCCATGTAAAATTCACGATACAGTACTGGTATTGGTACTTAATTCAACACGAAGAATTGTGATGGAACATTTTACTGTTAAAAAAACACCTCATCGAGATTCATTGTAAGTGAGAAGGGAATTGCTGACTAATCGGAAACACTGGTCAGGTTTTTTTTTTGGGGGGTCCAAAGTCAGCAAAAAGATACCAAATTAAAAGAATGTGCCGCTGCCTGAGAAAATGCTCTTTGGTGGTCTGGAGGGAACGGGGACAAGGAGAGTCACAGTGGAGTGCTGGCCACTGATTAGAAGCCAAGCAGAGCCGAGCAGATAAGAGAGCATGGACATCATAATCAACTGCCACAGAGAAAGACAAGAGCATGTAAGCTCACTTCAGGCATAAAATGAAGAGGGAACATTGTCAACTTGTCGTTCACGTGCCCCCACTTTGCCCCGGAAAAAATAGATTCAGGGCTAACGTGTGCACAGATAAGTCAGAGACTGATAGAGGCTTGAACAACACCACACATGCTTTCTTTCTTTCTGCCTTTCTCCCTCAAGGCCCTCGCGGGTGATAGCCGCAGAAAAGGCAGCTCTTCCAACCCAGGACAAGGTCCAACCACAAAGCACGTTGTCTCTACAGTCTTGTTAAAAGGAACCAATCAGATAAGCGTGTCCACGCGCATAAAAGAGGCCAGAGTGACGGCTGCCGGTGCTGGACTGAGCAGATAGAGATCAGACTAAACCCCACAGGCTCAAGTCCTGCCTTGATGACACTCCAAAGAGTTAATAAGCTCCGTTAGAAAGCGTGTGCCAGAATTTTGAAAAATAACAAATGCTACTGCTCGCTTTCATCAAGTTGATTGTATTGCCGAGTGCAACGATTTAGATGATTTCACCACCTTTCGTCCAAAAGTGGTTGGTAAAATACAATGCAAGCCTTGGGGGACACCTTTCGCGCTTGCATTTAATTCATCAATCAGAGGAGTTGGAATCCATTTTGTTGCCCCTGAATCATAATTCTTCATGCTACCAAGCATATGAAGTCACAATCATTGGACTGCCCAGCCTGGTTGACTGCTCGTTGGAACACGCAGAAGTTCATTTTAGAAGTGTCAACTCAATTTAATCACTGCTGATAAATCCGAATTCGAGGCGCACTGACCCAGCACGTGAGTTTTGGAATCACACCACACAGCGAATATATATATATATATATATATATATATATATATATATATATATATATATATATATATGAACTAAAACACGTAATTATTGACTTTAGAAATGAAGAAACAATGAACAAATCAGATTTTTTTTTTTTAACCGATACCGATCAGGTGAAAATAACATGATCGGCCCAGATTTCCGATCATGTCGATCGGATCAGGACAACCCTAATGATGAATTTCATATTTTTTCAAAAATCCATACTTTTGCTCAGTCCACACATTTTTTTACGAAATAGTGAGCAATCTAAAGTGTTGAAAATGGTTTGCTCACATTCCTGTCCCCAGCAGAACTTGCATACTTTCAATATGGACGTCTTGGCAGGTGGGATTATTATTAGCCCCTCTGATTTCCCCCAGGATTGGCTTTTTCCACTAACCATGGGACAATCCAGGCTTGGCTGAGTGATAGGATTTGGGAGCAGGTACAAAAGAATAGAAGAATTGGGTGTGCCTCGTGCGCAGGGAACTGGGACTGGCACTCACGCATGCAGAACGGAGCGGGAATGAGAATGTGGCGCAAGACAAAGAAATTGTGTGACAGCAGTCGGGGATTTAAATGGCGTGTCTTCGTTTTAGGGGAGGGAATGGCACTTATCTCCTGCGCTCTGTGCGTCTGTGTTGATTTTGCTGCTTAGCATGACAGTCGTTTTGGGAGGTGCTCAAAAGGAGATAGTCCTGGATGGAGCGTCTTCCTTCTCCGGGTGCGAGCAGCCTCCAGGGCGCACTGAGGAAAATGTGTTCGGCCCTGGGCCAGTGGGGGTTGCACTGGCAACGGGGAGGACCTTCACTGCATCCTTGAGCCAAATGCCGGAGAGAAGAGTGCGAGCACTTTCTCAGCGAGGCCTCCAGATGTTTCTTTCAGCGAAGAAGAGAGCCTTTGTGAGGTTGTGTGTGCGCACCATTTGACGGCCTTCCACCCTTCTCTGCATTTTTCCGAAAGAGGGAGTGATATCAAGCCCTATTGTTTCTATTCAATTAGCTGTTATTACCAGCGGCTGTTTGATCGCTGAGTTCATTTAGTCGATGGAGAACAATGAGGCAGCAAGCTGTCTTTTCATTCAGCCCGTATTAATATTGTTCCCCCATGCTGGAGAATTCCACAGGGCTCACCCGACCACCCCAATGTCCGCTAACACAAAGCCGAGATGACTGAGTATGAAGGGACGGGCGATTAACAATGCCAGCGGCCTGCAGCGCCACACAAATGCAGAGCCACATTGATTTGGCTGTCGTGATGAGCACCGTTCCATCATGCCAAATCCACTGGGATGGACAAGCGCCACTAGGTGAGCGACTCTGAACTAGAGGTGTCAAAATTAAGCGATTAATCAACAAATAATCTATTTTTAAATTCATCAACAAATATTTTCACTCATTCACTCACAGCCATTTTCACTGAAGCAACCCCCTTCGCTCCCAGCTGGTTTACTGGATTTTGACAGATTTTGCAAGGCCCGCAGAATATTGTGTTCTATTGCTATAAAAACATGGAACCTACCAAAAGAAAGTCTCTTTTTCCATAAGGGAAAAAAAGTATATTTGTATCTGTTTCCGTTTTGCAGCAATTAGCATTAGAATATAGCTAAGGTTCATCATTATTCACAAATCTGTTGAAAACACTGGGAAAAGGAGCTTGTTGCAACATGGCCATGGTTGATCTTGTATACTCTAATGCCACCTGCTGGCCGTTTTTTTGTAATAACTACCATTGCTTTAATCCACCTCTTCAGGTCAAAAGCTGCATTAAAGCCTTTTGTATGCTCTAGCATAAAAATAAAAATATGATTAAAAAACGTATTAATAGGTTTTTGGGAGTGAAGGGCAAAGTATTAACAAACATAATTATACGTTTTTGAGTTTGAATTAGTTAATAATAGAGTAATCATATGGAGCCATTTTTGAAAATTGTCCAAATCCTCTGATTTCAGCATATCAACAGTAATTCACTGAATGCAAAATTAAAATTAATCCGATTATAATAATAACATTAACAATAAATCACAATAAATAACATGTACTGTTGTTTTTTTTACCAACCTACACAATTTGAATGAGAATACAATGAAAACGGCAAAGTCACAAAATGACAAAACTTTGTAGATGAACAAAAGCTCATTGAGTCCTCAACGCTTGTTATAAAACTTTTTGTCAAGCTAAGGTAGGTGTGTTTTATTGTTATTAAATTTGAGAGTGGTTGAATTATCTCAACACTTTGCAGCAAACATCAACAAACTTGTTTTCTGTTTCTGTTCTGAACTATTTCAGCAGTGTTTTGTTAAGGCGGGACTTGGCCAGAACTCTTTTTGAGCACTCACCTCTCTTGTTCAAGCCTCATCCTCTGAGTCTCCTCCTCGGATGCCTGAACATCTTCAGCTTTAGATTTACTGGAGGCCCTCCTTTCCACTCTGTCTGCTGGCTGTTCATTACCCCGGCTCTTCCCAAACCTTAGCAAAAGAGAACGGCACGTTTAAATCTCAGATTTTTCAAACTCGCACGTCACCTCCTTCAAGCAAAAAATAAAATAAAAATCAGGTTTAACTGCTCAGAAAGGAAATTAAAGTGTCAAACTGTCATACTCTTCAGGCTTAGTGTGTCCCAGGGGAGACAGCTGAGAACACGGTCTCCACCATTTGTTGTTGAATTACTTGGTCTCCTTCATGTGAATACAATCATGACATTAAAATGTGAAAACAAACGTGTACTGAATACATTTGAAGTCCAGATCTCATTGAAGCAATCAACAAAATATCTAACATTTTCAAAAGGTAAAATAGTTAAAAACCCTCAGGCATCCTGTCGCCTTCCAGAGATTGCAGTGGCAGCTCACGACAAAGTTGGAACAAACTACGGGAAACCAGGACGGATGCAACGTTGCAAACTTTTACATTTTAATCACACTAGTTACACACGAGTGGTGGTAAATCCACGACAGCTTTACAGTGAAGTGCGAATAAGCTGAGCCGATGATCGTAAATTCCTCAGGTCAGCCAAGCTTGGTGCTGAGGGAATAAACGGTGGGAGACCTGCAGGCTCAAAATGATGAGGAATGGGAAATAGAAGAATGCTGTCCTCATGAGATTCCAAACCACATGCAATATGGAGAACTCTAGAATCGGACTCCATCAGCTGATCAGCATCATAACTCACAACATTGTGCTTGTTGACAATGGATATCTGATTCCAACTTTATACATCCGCAAATACGTTTGGAAATGTGGCTGAACTAATGATAAGGAAGAAAGAGTCATGCAATTTTGTCCAAGGGTGACGTAATTCTTTGTTGGTCAAAGGGAGGGTGTCGGAGGAAGAGAGATTTGTTGAATAGTTATTGCCAGCTCAAAAAAACAAACAAACAAAAAGAAAGAAATCAAATAAAATGCATGTGATGCACTGGACAGTAAAAACATGCTTTACTGTCACGTGGCAGAATAAAAGGCTATATACGACAAAATAAGAGTGACTACTACAGGACTATAGCAACTGCATAGGAACTGACAACATCATCATTAAAAAGGACATAGAAACTCCAAAACAAGGGTGACATGACCAACTAAGAGTGAATAATAGAGGACTACAGCAGCTGCATAGCAAATGACATCATCATCATCATAAGGGACATAGCAACGACATAGCAACTGACACCATCCTAATCATCATTAAGGACATCAAAACTGCATTTCAACTACAAAATATTAGTGACTAGACAAAGTAAGAGTGACAAATACAACATAGTCATAAGGGACATAACAACTGTGTATCATCTACAAGATTGACTAAAGAAATCTATAAAATAAGATTAACTAGACAAAGAGTGACTACTGCTACAGGACCATAGTAACTGCATAGCAACTGACAACAGCATCATCATAAGGGACATAATAGCTGCACATCAACAACAAAATAAGAGGGATAAATACATCACCATCATAAGGGACATAGCAACTGCATAGCAACTGACAACATTGCCATCATCATAAGGGACATAGCAACTGACAACATCATCATCATAAGTGACATAGCAACTGTGCAACATCTACGAAATAAGATTGACTAGACAAATTAAGCAACTGACATCATCATCAATATCGTCATCATAAGGGACATAGCAACTGCATACAAAATAAGAGTGACAAATACAGCATCATTCTATGCATAGCAACTGCATGGCAACTGACAACATCATCATACATATAAAGAACCATAACATCACAATGACCCAACCCAAAACACAGTCAGTACAATAACTGCACTTTGTTTATCTATTTATTTATTTACTCAAATCTGTGAACTATCAGCCATCTGTAAAAGACTCCTCCTTGGAAGTTACTGCTTTGGATTAGCCATCTTTTGAAAATGGCTACATCCTTATGGGAGATGTTTTGCTTACGCCCAGGAGAGGTCAAGGTGATAATGTTTGGGATCTCATCCCCAGACTGCATGCATTACCTAATTAATTAATCAACAAATAGCTCCAAGTAAGAGTCAGTAATTCATCCTGAGGCTGCTCTCTATCATCTGTGCAGGTGACAGTTTTTGAAGTACGTCCAAACAAAAAAAAAAAAAAATCTACTTTCAATTTATCAGTACATTGGGCGATTTGTGAGTGTCAAACATATTGGCATGTTAGACAGAATCAGGGCATCAGCAGCAATAAAATGAAAAGTTACCTCCTCTTTACTGGCAGCCTGAAACATCCAAGTGAAAGACAAGCAATCCATCCATCTTTCCATTCCCTATAAGGCTTATCCTGTTCAGAGTAGTGGGGAGCTGGAACCTATCCCAAGCTTACTCCAGGCGAAAGGGAGACAACACCCTGGACTGATCACCAGTTCATCAAGAGAAACCGTTACATTTAAATAAACACCAAAGCAATTCCTAAAGACTTTTTGATGTAGTTAAAAAAAATAATAATAATAAAAACTACCAGAGAGCAAATACAATTATTTGGGTTAAACGGTGCCAGGAGGAAAGACACAATTCACTCATTTCTTTTTTCTTTTTAACTAGCATCATAGCATTAATCATGCTGTATTGCCAGAGAAGTTGACAAGGCCTGATAATAACATATTGATTGGTAGCTGAAATACACCGTTTGAATGACAATGGTGCCTTTCAACCTGACAAAATGAGGCTATCAAGCTGGGAATACATACTCTAATTTATGTGGAATGCTCTTAAAAAAAGAAAAAAATTCAAATAAAAAAAAAATTCTCCAAGGAAAGTGCCAAAAATACTGTTGAAGTTGAGGTGTTTAGTTATTTCACCTAGAGTACTTTCACACCTTTAGTTTGCTTTCTGTGGTCCTAATAAGTTGCAAAGATGATGTGGAAAAATGGCAAGGTGAGGTAAGAGGTTAGAGTCAAAATGACTTCACTCGTGCAGGCGTTGGTGGACCAAGGTAAGACGCACCACAGAGAGAAAAAAACCCCTACAGTTTGATTATTAAATCAAATTAAAGGGTGCTAGTGTGAAGTTATACCTAAAATAGTTGTCTGCGAGGTTTGATGCAACAGAGTTTAAATGTGTGGAACTTATGACCGTTACCCGTGTTTGACCTTGAACAAATCTGACGTTAGATCTGCTAGCTGTTACCATGGTTACCACCAGCAAGACTCCACAGAGCCAATTAAGGTGAACATGATGTTGCTAACTGTGTGAAAACATGTTTGTTTTTTTAACTGCAGCAAATGTGTAACACACCAAAACCTTCCAAAACAAACAAATAAAAGATGTTTATTTGAGTAGACTTGTTAACTGTTCACTCCCAGCCATTTTCACTGAAGTAACCCCCTTCGCCCCCGTTAGCAAGGTCCACAGAATATTGTTGTTCTATTGCTATAAAAACATGGAACCTACCAAAAGAAAGATTAGCGTCTCTTCTATCATAAGGGGAAAAAAGTATATTTGTATCGGTTTCCATTTTGCAGCAATTAGCATTAGAATATAGCTATGTTTCATCATTATTCACAAACCTGTTGAAAACACTGGGGAAAAGAGCTTGTTGCAACATGGCCCTGGTTGATCTCTTCTGCTCTGCTGCCACCTGATGGCCGTTTTCTGTAATAACTACCATTGCTTTAAGCGACCTCTTCAGGTCAGAGGCTGCATCAAAGCCTCCTGTATGCTCTAGCATAAATAATAATAATAATAACATTAAAAAAAACGTATAGCTACATTTTTGGGACAATGGCAATATTTAAAATAGAATATTTTTATATGTTTTGGGGAGCAAATGAGTTAAATACTTGATATCATTGTTGCCCAATGTTGTGTTTGATGGGTGTAAAGCCTCACAATATTCACTTTTAAAAACAGTTTAAAAAAAATCAACTGAATATTTCAACACCATAAAATTAGCAAGTGGGATATATTGCTAATTACATTTACACTAGACTAAAAAAAACAAGTAGCTCTCACATCCTTATTTGATCCATGTAAATAAACCATCACATCCTCACGAAGCTGTGATCTGCTCTTCTGCTCGCGACTAACTGGCCGTGGTCTTGTTTAATGATCCGTTCCTAAGCATCCATCTCACTCAGGCGAACAACAGTCAACTAAAAGTGATGAATGCATGCGTGCTGAGTTCTTCTCCAACAACAAAGAAAGGCTGGAGTGAAGAGCTTGCGAGCGAAGGAGACGATAGCGACCGCGCAGCTGGATAACGCGCGAATATGATCAATGAGATAGTGAAGCGGCGAATGCAGATAGGCAGAGAGGATATCTATGACCCGTAGGAGTCACCCGCCAGCCGGAGCCATGCGCCATTCATCACCGCTTGGCCTGATAATGTCTGAATGGCCATCAAGCCTCATTTGGACTGTATGCAATCTTGCACGTGTCAGTCATATCAAATAGATTCGATGCTTTGATGGCTACTAATGTGATGAAACGCCAGGAATAAAGTAGGGGCGTTCGATTTAAGTGTCATGCCACAGCAGCTCATGAAAGAAATATACTTTAAACGTAGTCAGCTCTGCCCCTGGTGAAAAAATAAGTCACTGGACTGTAATTTTTGATGGCGGGATGGATCATTTACATTGATTTAAAAGGTAACTTCAAGGGGGGGTAGCACAAAAGGAGGGAAAATATGTCATTGACATGAAATGTCTGTAAATATGAACACATACAAGCCTGAGATTTACAAACACCTTTGGAAGAAAATTTGGTTTATTTGCTCGTGGTGAGTCTTTAAAGTAGAATACAGAATTATAGGCATCGGTCTTTAAATTGTCTTTCTTACATTCCAGAAAAACTGAATTTGAAAATACCTACTAAAGTCAAGGCAGATCTATGTTTCTTGACAACACAGAGATGCAGAAATCTCTTAGGGTGACAGTAACTCAACCATAATGTCTTGGCCTTTGGATCAGAGAGGAACAGTTCAAGATCCCCTGCAGGCAAAATGCTTTGTTAGAGGAATGCTTGTGTGTGTAGTAAACTAGTGATGTAGTCAAGACCTGCACACCACTGAGACCAAGACAAACCAAGACTTTTGGAGATCGAGATAAGACCAAGACTTCTGGAGATCGAGGCCGAGACAAATCCAAGACTTTTGGAGGTCGAGACTGAAGCAAGACCAAGACTTTTGGAGATCAAGACAAGAGCAAGACTTTTGGAGGTCAAGATCTAAACAAGAAAAATCACCCCCAAAATAGAACAAAATGACTAGTGTCGTTTATTTTCATTACATTTATGACAAAAAACAAAGTCTGCTACGTTGTTTTTGAAACACAATACAAGTACAATGAAACAAATCTGAAATCTAGGGGGCGTGGCACCCCAGGCGACAACAGGAAGGCAGTGAATATTTTCCCTGATCATATTTTTTGGGCCCCAGTCCGTGTCCCTGACCACCAGTTTGTTGGGGAAAACCCTACATTTCTGTAATTACTTGTTAGGGAAAATGAGCATACTTTCCTTCCATATTGGTGAGTAGAGAGACAGCTTATAATTTAAAAAAATTAAAAAGCTTTGCAATAACAGACTAATGCCTGTTTTTACGAAGATCCCACGATTGCATTTATCAGCCATTTTTGTCTCTTTACATTTGACTTCATTCACTAAGAACACTTTGAGGCTGTAATTACTGTACTTTGCAGCAGCCTCAAATGCATCATTACTTTCAGAACATTAGGCATAAAATAGTTTGCATCATTCAGAGTTGAGAAAAGAACATGGGACTCAGCACGCATGAAAAAACAGCATCCATCTACTGTATGTGAGTAAGTGACGAGAAGATAATTTCAAGGGCAGACTTGGAAGAGTCATTTGGTTTCTGCTTGGCCAACCTGAAAGTTAATCTGAATCTTCCAGGCTGGAGCTCCGACATGCATTTGAGGCATTTGTTGCAGTGAGGGGTGAAAAGAATAAACTTGACTTCCATTTACGTTTTCCACTTTCAAACCGCTATTATTTGTAGCACTTTCAATGGTCACTCTCAGATATGTATGAATTTAGTAGCCCATTTAATCTTGTAATCAATTGAAGTGTGCAGTTGCACAAACTTCCGAAGTTTGTAACGTGAATTTCTTTAACTATAAGGGAGGCAAGTACATGTGTACCCAATGCTTTGTTTTGTGGCTAAATTATAGTGTTTATTAATTCAAATTGATGAAACCACAAAGACCAAGTACAGTGCCATGGGGGACACCCTTCACCATTGACGCCCCGTACCCTCCGCATCCAAAATTCTGGAATACAGTGTTTTTGAGCAAGGTGCTTTTTATGGTGCAGAAAATAATCAGGAAATGTGAATCGTTCTCTGAGAACACTTGGGACTTGTGTGACTACTGATGGTTTTCAGCTCCGAGGGAGAGCTGACTGAATATGTTCAGAAATAGTATGAAAACAGCAGGGTGACATATATGAAGTGGTGAGAATGGGTTTCAGAATGTTTCATGCTGGGTGGGAAAGCAGTATGTACTGCATCATGGAGGCATGACGTATTTATTCATGGTTAGGCCATGCACTAGTAGGAGGACACACTGCAGGCAAAATCTTCGATCGGTTCCAAAACAAGCCAGCTGAGAATATTTTTGACTTACAAATACATTAAAATTTTTTAAATATAATATCTTTTTGTAACATTTCCATTTGGATCAGTTAGTGTGTCATCGCTACAGTATGTGCATGCATGCACAATAGATGACTTGTGTTTTCTGTATTGCAAACAGCCTTCACAAAACAAAAAAGATGAGGCCTCCTTCAACATAATTGCCTTTAATGTTTCTCATAAATCATAGCTTCTGTGCATGGAAATGTGTTTGTGTGTGCGTTGGGGTGTTTTTGTTTAGGCTATGAGGGAACAAATCCATGACACCCGCTGATTAAAGTCTCTCATTACAACACAAATAAACAATCCAGATGTATTTGCACGTCAATTTGTTAAAGTGTGCGAGCGAGGTGGTTTTGAAGGACGATTTACATGGAAAAACCTCAGAGGGAGGTTCGCATGGTGGAATTGGCTTTCAGAATGTGTTGTGCATTATAGGCACAGTGATAACCCTTACAAACACAAAATCATACATGAGCGTAGACGTAGACATTTGACTACAGTCGCGCTCAACCAACCTGGCGACATGCTCAGTACAAAGATACAAGAATAGGGACGAGGAAAGATGCGGGGGGGGGGGGGGGGGGGGGGGGAGGGGGGTTCAGTGCTGTGGATTCTTAGTTGAGAAGCTGCACTTGGCGGCTCAGTCTGTGACCCAGATACGGCGCCGCACACTGCATTCCTAATGGTCCATTTTGATCACTGACACTCTCGTTATCCTCCAGCCGGCTGCCGCCGCTCATCACGGGTACGGAAAGTCGGGATTCAGCAGACGCAGCAAACAAAGTATACTCGGTTTTTTTGATGAAGACTGTCAGTGTCGGTGTATTTTGTGTACGTACTTTGGTCATCTTATTTGATCTTTTTATCCCTGCAATTGTTCCTATTTTCCATGTGCTCTAGATGGACATACTAGTCAATAAAATGTCCTGTTTCTAAGCTGCTCTTCTGAAAAAAAAAAAAAAACAGTCAAGGGCATTTATGTATCTCGCAGACTGACTTTGGAATACAGGCATGGACACACACTGGTCTAAATGTTGCATTTCAGTCTGTCGAAGAGGGAAGACAGCAGAGGCACTGATCCGTGATATACATCCCCCCCCCCACACCCTCCCCGGCATCCAGAGGGAGACGAGAGAGGTCTTTCTGTCAATGCTGCGATGAATGTACAGGGCAGATGGGATGTGAAGAGGCGGGGAGGGATGAGGGTGTGCATATCGAGAGAAAAAAAATGGGTGGGAGTGACAGTAATTGTGAGTAAAGTGAGGGTGAGCAACAGACGGAATCTGCACAACTGCACATTGCAAACAGGGTTTAATAAATAACTAGAGGTGGGCATTCCGTCAGTCCGTCACTCACGAATGCTCGTTTTGCTGACAAATGACGAGAAATGTTTTTGTTTTCTTTATGACGGACTAAGCACTGACGAAAGTGGCTTTTCCTCCACCCGTGTAATCGTCACTAACCAGGTTAAGCACCAAAGCGCCTGTTTTGTTGATGAATGACGGACTGACGGAATGCCCACCTCTGCCTGTCGGTCCTAAAATAGTGGTGACGAAGGAAGCGTGGTTAAAATAAAATGACGCAAGGGTGCCCAGGGTGCTGTCGAATGACGTACCAACAACATTTTGTAATTTGCCCACCTCTGGAAAATAACCTTGGACACATCCCCGTCAATAAAACATCTACAGTTGGATTTAATTATAAATGTCGAAAGTTAAAGATATCGTGAATACGCCTACCACACGTTTATTGTACGTTATATATTTCTTCCACAACAAATGTAAAGCTTTTTCCTTCTGAAATGTATGTTTGGCGCACTTATAATTAGGCACGGAATAGTGTAGATTGCAAATCTTGTTTTGTCTTGCCCAAAATATACGGCTCAGGTACTAAAACCGATCCCGACTCAGTGTTATAGAATTAAATGCTAAAGGGCTATTTTAATATTTTAGAGTCATCTATTTTTACCATCTATATATAAATAATAAATATATTGTTAAAGTTTCAGTGTCATAAAACTGAGCATTGCTATCTGTGCTATTGTTATTAAGTGTACTATACATATTATAGTTTGCACGGTATACTGTAAAGAGATTCAGGTACTACAAAGCGACCTTCAGCAGAATAAATTTCTAATGCAATCAAAAAAGTAAACCATTTTTTGAATTACAGCTACAGTACTAGGTAAAAATAATATCAGTCAGCATGATAGAAAATTCTGATCCATTACATGCTAAACACGTCAAGAAAGACAACACAAGCAGCGCTATATGGCTGCATTTAATTGGCTGCCTTGGATGGAAATCAGTGGTGTAATCCAACATCGATTGATATTACCATTGTAATTCAAAAGCAATTTTCACAGCTTATTCTTTCTCTTGCCCACGCTGGTATCCTCTCCCTCCCCACGAACCATCTTATCGCTTACATGTTGAGATGTGCGCACACATCAGCAGGTGGGAAGTCATGGGATGGGAAAGGTCATTTCAGCCAAAGGCCCCTATTTCATTACATGCTAAGCCCCGTCCGTGGTTGGGTGAGCAGACTAGCAATGAGTTCTACAGTAGCAAGTGCTTCATTTACCTTGCTACGTAAGGGGTAAATAAATTGATTTTTATCTCTCATCTTGAAAATCAAGAATGATTTGCATTGCTAATTAAAAGGCTGCCACTTCCTTCAGAAAAAAAAAAAATTCATAGGGCGTATTACAGGCGTTGAGAGCTGTGTACTATTTACAGAGAAACACAATATTTTCTGCATTCGTATTATGAATCTTTCTCTCCTTTGAGAGTCAATAGATTTAATAAAACACTTATCAAAAGAGAGATACAATAATTTCATCGTTACCACCAACAGCTTTTTTGGAGACATTGGTCTTCTGATGCTGCTGTTGGTTGATTTTCAAAATATTTGTCAGGGAGAACGAAATGTATAAATTTTTTGGGTTGTCTTCTTCCTTCAGGTTTCTAAAGGGGACCCTCAGGGGTCTGTTCTAGGTCCACTGTTGTTTTCCGTCTATATCAATGGTCTCTGTCAAAATGGCTCAAATTCCTGATTGGATTTTTTTTTCCCCATTGTTGAACAAATTCAGTTGGGTTAATCCATTAAAGAAATTGGGTTAAATGAATAAACCACAAAACAAAACAAAAAATAGGCTTCTTTGTGGATAAATTATTTTAGTTTAATAATTTTAATAATTTAATTAGTTTAATAACTCAAAATGTTGGGTTGGTCCATTTTTGACCAAATTCAGTCAGGTTATTCAACTAACCCAAAAAGTTGGGTCAAACAAATAACCCACAAAACAAGCAACAACAAAAAAAAAGGTTGCTTTGTGGATTATTTTTTAAATTATTTTTAATTTAATAATTTCATTCATCTGATCTGAACAGTTGGGTTAGTCAATTTTTGACCCAACCATTTTTAATGTGCACCATTGTACGCTAATTGCTAAGTATCCATCTCTGTAAATCGCCAGACTTTCACACTGGTTAATGTATTATTGGGCTCCTCCCATTTTACCATTGTGCATATGTGTGTAAAAACCAACAGCTCTATAGTCGTACTATCAAAAAACAAAAAAATAAATAAGAAAAAAAAGAAGAAAAAAGAAAAATAAATTCTTCAAATGACAGGATCAAATACGCTGTTGCCATTTTATGGAGTACCTTATAAAAGGATCTGACATTGCCAGTGGTCTTGGACTTTCCTACACTACACAAGCATATTTTTAGAAGAGAACTCACAGACAATGGTGGGTTCTGTGTGTGATCCCTTGGGTGTTGTTTCATTAGTAGTCATAGGCCTAACAGGGATGGGTGCACCACTCCACTTAATTTGAGCTATTTAATAACAGACTATGATGTCTCCGAGAGGGCTGCGAACATCAGCTCTCCGCCTGAGACGCAGTGCGAGAGACATCTCTGGATCTCATTTCAGGTTGACAAGATTTCAGATTCAATTAAATCTGTCTTGCAGCACCGTCTCTCCTCACACACAAACCAGACGCCCCCGTGCTTCAAGGTCTCGACGGCAGCGCCGCATGATCATTCTAAACCTAATCACTGTGGGTTTGTCTGATGTAGACCCATTGCTGCCCAATTTGATTCGCGTCAAATAGACAAAGGGATTGGAAGAGAAACCGGGTAGCCAACCCTTCCACTTCTTCAGTCTCGCCCCGTGGCTCAAACAGTCAGCTCTCATTCTCATGTGGTGGCTAAAGTCACAGAGAGTCCTGTCTTCCCCCTCTTTAATCCGATCACTTAATGTCTCTCCTTACATCTAAACACTTTAACCTACCAGAGAACTGAAAGTGGTGTCCAATTCGTTGAGGCCTGCAGCACAGCTGCTTCCAGGTTTGTAAAATATATATCTATATATTTGGGGTTTTTACCCAGCTCTTGTAACAGTGAGGCTAGTATTTACAATAACTGCTTATGTGTCCCCTGTGCTGGGCCTTGTTTCATGTTACATGACCTGCAGTACAGTAATGGGAGGTCTTGCTCAGTCAAACTTTGAGAGAAGCTCTGTTTAGAGCTGGGGTGGGCAAACTCGGTCCTTGAGGGCAGGAGTCCTGCAGGTTTTGGATGTGTTCTTTCTCCAGCACAGCTTATGCATGATCAGCTCATCAGCAAGCTCTGCATAAGCCTGACAATGTTGTGTTGATCCTGTTTATCGGAATCAGCTGCTGTTGGAAGTTTGCCCACCCCTGATTTACAGTCATTACCTGCAGAGTATAGAGTTATTCGAACAAAAGTGAACCTGGTGTCATTGAACTGCACTTGGGATATTGAGTTATCATGTATACATGACAGAGACATCTCAGTTAATTTATATAGTTCAATTTATAACTAGAGTTGCAGCTATTAAAACATTTTGTGATTCGGATTTCCTACTGAAAATTCGATTGACTAATCGGGTATTCAGATAAAAATATATATTTGGTATTAAAAGCTTGGTTACGCTCGTATCCCACTGAGGAGCGAACATTTGCGCCGCTAGCGAATGTTGATTTTGTTATCATTTGCATAACTTCCATAGTTTTAATGTTTTTTCTTGTCCTAAGGAAATTTTGTATATGTTCAAAATTCCAAGGGATCCCTCAGAGATCTTTTCTAGATCCACATGTTGTCTCAAATTCAAATTTAAAAAAGACCATTAAAACTACAGGCAAGCGTTTTGCGAATATGTCCTCATGTGAAATTAGCATTCGCTATGATCGCAAATGTTCGCCTCAGTGGGATTTGGGCTTTGAGGAACAATTATAAATACAGAGACAAAAAAAACACACATTTACATTTAATAATGGATGACCAACTGGTGTTAATTTTTAGATAATCAACATTATTTTCCCGTTAAATTTAAACTGTGCTTAGCAGCTCACTATTTTCCTCTCTAGAAACAGTATTTTTATTTTTAGACCATTTTGGTCTACGAGACAAAGTGATGTTAGAACCACAGTAGTGATTTTGCCGGCTTAAACAGCACCTTTGAGTAAGCCTGGTTTGTTAAAAAAGTGATGAGTATGGTGTCAGACTGTCAGCATCATTTACGTCTATTAAACTGCCTTTGAAAAGAAATGCGGTGACTCTCGCCAGTCTATATGAGGCAATTGAGTCCTGCTAGCTGCTAATACTAACTTTCAGAGGTGGCAAATCCAGGTCCAGAAAGCAAAAACCCTGCCACAGTTTGGCTTTAGCCATTGATGCCAGCCAGCTAGCTAGCTGATGGGAGCTAGCTAGGGAGCTAGCTAGCTAGCTAGCACCTGGTACTAAAGTCAAAGTGTGACAGGGTTTTTACTTTCTGGACCTGGATTTGCCACCTCTGCAAATTTTTTTGAAGTGACAAACAGCCCCACTTATAATGAAGTTTAATCCAATAATACGAATGTTCCTGTCCTTCACTATTTTTGTCTGTGGTCATCACAAGGCATAATGCATGTTTACATGTAATTATCATTATCATTCACTAGCCACCATCACACCAGCTGTACTTTACACATTATGATGAGTAAGGTGGCGCCAAAGAGGAACAATTATAATTTTTGCCCAGATTACACTGAGCAGATGTTACGGCCCACATGTGGAGGTGGCTAATTGCTGTCTTCAACGCAACTGCGCCATAACACAACCAGCATATGCGAATGTGCGTTAAGGATGGCAGAGGCGCACAAGGGCGGAAAGTCGGATTGGGATGGTCGTGTGTGTGTATAAAAAGCCGCGGTAATGCATGTGTCATGTCGGTGTGCTAATGACAAAACTGGCTGCTGTTCCTACCCACACAAGCAGAAAGATTCATATGGGCTTGGAATGGTGCAGGAACACTACTACTACTTACTCTCATGCTATACTGTGGCGGTCTATACCTCATTGAGTCATTGAATTGCACTCACGTAAGCCTGCTAACACACACAGCCAAACAAACTCCCAGTTTGCTTCCACTAGTGCTGTCACTAACGACTTTTTTTAAACTCATTCACTCCCAGTCTTTTTCACTTAAGCAATCCCCTTCACTCCCGGTTGTTTTACTGGATTTTGACAGAAGGCAAAAAAAGTATATTTCCATCTGTTTCCGTTTTGCAGCAATTAGCATTAGAATATAGCTAAGTTTGATCATTATTCACAAATCTATTTTAGAACTGTGAGTAAGTGAACTTTTTTCAACATGGCCCTGGTTGATCTCTTTTGCTCTGCTGCCACCTGCTGGCCATTTGTGTAATAACTACAATTTCTTCAACCGCTCTTTGCAGTTGAGAGGCTGCGTCAAAGCTTTCTGTATGCTCTAGCATGAAACACTTCTTTTTTTTAAGTATAACTATGTCTTTGGGATACTTAAAACATTTAAAAGAGAACGTATTTATACGTTTTGGGAGCAAATGAGTTAAACATTTGAGTTGGATTTAGTGGATATAAATACTCATTGTTCCTTATCTTCTGCGCACATATGCACATATTACACAAACACCAACAAAATTAGCCTGTGCTAAACAATTAACAATCGAGATTAGCATTAACCCTGAATAAACTCGAATCACTTACTTATTGTATTTTTCCTGAAAATAACTTCATGGTCCAACATATGAAATATCCAATTTGATCAAAATCATCATAGGCCAATGATGCAGCATAATAACCGCACAGAAAGGTTTTTCCAAATAACTAACTTTATGCTCCAGGATCCTGATGTTTTTCTTTTGTTCCATCCCATTTTAAGTTTAGAAATGTCATTAGTACTCGCTATTGTAGCTTCGTGCTTGATAATGCTAATAGCGAATGCTAACCTAGTTTGAAAACTCCCTTGCGTCTAGTAAGTGCATTGTGGCCAACTGGGTCAATTTGGCTTGGTTATTGCACATTTGGTGGTGTAAAATCGTAGTAATAGTTCTTGTGGCAAATGCTGGATAGCTTAGCTTGCACGCTACTTGGAGGAGTGAAAAAGAAAAAAAAACTTGGAGTCGTCACCATATTGGGAGGAGTGAGTCTTGCTCTATACCATAGAGATAACGCCTTCACGTAGGGCCGCCATCTTACGAGTGTTTGGCTCCAATAAATTCATTAGAACTCTTTTATTTATTTAGCGATTTTGTTTTGTTACAAACATAAGACATGAAGCGATGCAAACGTTCTCCCTTTTCAGTCTAAAGAGACCACAAACCCTAAGAAGCATCTTAGTAGTAGTGAATGCCGGTCGGAGTCCGTCAGCAAAAAGTGTCCGTAGGGAAACACTAAATATTGGTTCCGGCAACTTCCAGGTGCCACAAATATGTTTATTAAAAATTATTAAAATGCCTTCGACGCTTACATTTTTGCATCGAATAATTTTTGTGGTCGACCCAAGCCACTTGGTCGACTTTTTCACCCAGCCCTGGCTTCCAACGCTTCCTAAGAATAATAAACTGAAAGACAGAGGCCATTTTATTTATTTCTACACGCCCTTCCCCAGCTTGTTTCTGGGTAGCATTGAGTGGGAATTCATCTGTTGGGAAGAGCAAGCCGAGGAGGTCCCCCGGGGTGATGGAGGGTGAGTAGGAGAGAGAAGATGGGGGCGCGCGGCTGTCACAGCGAGCTCCGATGTCGGATGATGGCTCAACGTCAGGCATGGTGCTTAGAGTGGCGATGAGAAAGGGGGTGGGGGAGTGCGCTGATATGTGCCTTTGGGTTTGAGAATGGGTGAGGGTGATGCCAGATCCCATTAACATGTCTTTTCATCTACACACATGAGGGAAACATGCCTCACACACACTGGATTCACATCCTTCTTGAAAAATGCACACTAACATGCAAACGGGTACGGACTCACATGCAAAAAAAAAGAGGCTAAATTGCTCGGGAAGCTTTAATCCTTCCCTGCGGGCAGACAGTTTCATGATGTCGTGACTGCGCCGCTGTGAAAAGCTCCCTTCTTTTCTCAATGCCCTGTTCCCTTTTCTTTTTATCCCTCCATTCCCAGTCTCCCTCGGTGCCCCAGTTCACTCCAGTGCACACGCTCCCACTCTCACCCCTGCACCCCCCCACCCCCTTCATTTCTACACCCTGGCCCTGCCTTTCAATATTGCAGCCTCCACCAGCTCATCTCCTTCACGCTACTTTATTCTAGGAGTGTTTTACATTTGCATAACTCTTGTCCAAAACAATTTGCCGTTACACATTATATAAAATTTGACAGCTGCAGAAGTGATGGAAACACACTCACCACGTACACGTTTACCAAAAAATAACAGGAGACAACAAAGGCTGTACTATCGAGTACACAAGGAACGGTTCCAGTCTAATTCCCCATGGTAAATAACATTCAACATCAGTGGTTCTTAACCTTGTTGGAGGTATTAAACCCCACCAGTTTCTTATGTGCATTCACTCAGCCATTCTTTATTGGAAAATAAAATGTGTTTTTTTCCCCCCTCAAATTCAAGACATAGAAGGCTTAGCGGTGAACAAAATGAACAGGAAGAGCAGCCTTTTCATTGAATCTGGCTCTCTTTCCCTTGAAATTATCTATCTCCATGCAGCTTAAAGGTGCTCCTTTAATTTTGCTAGATAGATAGTTGTGCTGGACTCTATATTACAGAGCACTTTAAAACAACCACTGCTGTTTTCTTAAGATGGAACAAATGGGCAGCAGATACAATGAAAACATCAGAGACCCTAGAATTGAACCCTGTGGAACACCATACGTTACATGTTAAATGAACCGATCCACTGTACTTTCTGGGTTGTTTTATACAAGTTGGCCACATTTTTTTACCTAAGTAAAGGATCTGACCAATATCTATGAGTTGTTTTACACTAAAAGACCAATTTCCTGACTCTAAGTTGGGTCAAAATGACCCAAGTAGAGGATCGGTCCATTTTTAGTTGGGTTATTTTTGACCCAATTGTTTGTACTATATCCGTTATAGATGTGAATTCATATTGCACATATTCGTTCCGACTGTTTTTTTTTGTTTTTTTTGCTCGACATAGTATGAAGGGATTTCAATAACAAAGAAATCTCACAATGTACCATTACAACAGCCGCAAGTCAACTACTAGCAGCACATTTAGGCCAAGCAATGTAATATGATCACCTGCAGCCAATGATGGCCTCCGCTGACCCCCTGAGACTGACACACAGAAACCCTGGGGATCGGTATAACCCAGGTTAAGAACCACTGTATACAATATATACACTTTTTCTATTACTTCTTTAGGTTTTTTGTACTACTACTACTTTCTGTATATATATAACACCTTCTAGCAAAGTTGCATAATTACCATACATTATTAATCCCCATTAGTAAAATACATAAAAAAACAAGCATTTCATTTGGATGAAAACTGGGTTATAGTATGACAACGTGGTAATGTCTCAATCATTAATACAGTAGCTTTAATAACACCAAAGAGAGAATGATTGTGAAAATCATATTACTGGGGTCAAAGTATCATTGTAATGTAATTCCACGAGATGATATGCGGAAATTGAGTTCCTCGAGTGCTGTCTACTTATCAATGTAATACTCATCCGTATACATAAGGTCATGAAATAATGGGTATGTGGCTTTGATGAAGGAGGTCAGTCAGCCAGTCTCCAAGGCAGCCAAATGACACCTCGTTAGGCATGGCTGAAGGCGGTCTCACAGGCCAGACCAAGACATCACTGCCACCGAGCGCACTAACGCAGCCTGGGGCAAAGACTCGAACGACTAAACAAATCGGATACAATTGGGATCTAATGATCACATGCTACTCACTAGGGAGGACATGAATAATCATATATAGGAGTTAAGAGATGCTGCACCTTATAAATACATAAAATAAATTGATTAATGTATTCATTTATTTATTCATTTATTATCCATTTATTTATCCATTTGTGTTATTTATTTTTAGGTTCAGAGAAAAAACATGAAAATGTATCATATTTTATAGACTTTTGCAGGTACCCATAGGGATCGTGAAAAAGGTCCCTCTTTTTTTTTTGCCGTGCCAGACTTCCGAGTTACTTCCTTATTTATGGTTATATAGTTTCTTAAGACATCTGGTCACTCATAGTGTTGTATGACACACTACGATCAGAAAATATAAATTCTCTGCACCTACTGTTTTTGTTTGAAACTAAAACTAAGACAAATGGAAATTTAACATCCGACAATAATAGGGAGCAATTTACGATTTACTTGTTTAAGTTTTCTGCCTGAACTAATTGATAGAAGTTTACAAAAAAGATGCCCCCTGTATTGAACAGCAGCTGATCCAATCTCCAAATTCTGAATCAAAATAGGGAAAATCTGACATAAGATCACCATTTATAAAGCAGTTAGTTGGTGATAAATTCAGAATTGATACTGACCAGAAAGTGGTGGAAACCATTTTGTTTATAAAAATTAATGATTTATTCACCACAGTGTTATGAAATGATTATTATTTTTTTTGTAAATAAATAATTTACATCTGCATTTTATTTAAAGCTCTACAGTATATAAAAATAGCATTTTTATTATATGCCGCGCACCACTTAAAAATGGTCGGTGGGCCACAAATGGCCCCCAGGCCATAGTTTGGACACCCCAGAATGTGCATGCCTTCTAAACTGAGTGTACTGTGTACATATTAGGGCCGTCCTTGTTTGCCTGGGCTGTTAATGCACTCACAATCAGGATGTCCATTAATCGGACATGAAATCCACATTCATCAGCCTGTCTAAAGGCTCTGCATGCAAATGAAGTCAAATTGCAGCACGGATGCAGAACTCCTTGAAACCCCCTCAGAGGGAGAGGGAAACGAGACTTGCATGGGTGAGGAATGCAGGGATAAAGAGTGACAGACACAAAACCGCAGAGACATCCATTACAAAGGATTAAACTCATCACCATGTCTTTTTGATGTTTGGATACAACAGTGAAGTGCTCACATTCGAAACTTGCTAATGTATAGCGTGTGCGTGATCTGTAAGCCTGAGAGTGTTGAATTTACAGACAAAGCCTTAGTCAGGAACAGAATCGAAAATCACCGTCAGGGCTTTAGGTAGTTTCGCTAAATTCGCTCCCATCAAATATATATATTTTTATTTTATTTTATTTGCTTTTGCAAATTTTACGACTATTTTCTTTTTGAAATATAAAGTTTCGATATTGAATCCCATTGGGATGCATTCTCACCTCGTTTCCTTCTTTAACTTTCTAAACTTGGATTGAAAAAAATATGAGGATAATAGAACAGCGCAATGGGTGAGAGAACTGTCAAAAATGTTTAAGGAGGGAATTGAATAACGAGACAAAGTGCAATTTCTGCAGAAATTGCGTGGGAATGCTGAAAAGTTGAATGCTATTAGCTGAATGCTAAAATTTGAAATGCATGTGTTTAAATTATGTCAGTGGAATTATAATTTATTTTCTGATATGATAGTCAGTTGGTAACATCGAATGTACTCAAATGTGGTCCAAGTGGGGTTTGAACCCAGGTACTTTGTTGTGGAAGGCAATTGCTCTAACTTGACTTGTTTGAAATCATGACTGATGGCATATTTATTTTTGAAAAGTGTCATCTGATGCTGAAGGCTAACATGCATTTAATCATTTCAGTGAAATTAAAATCCATTTCCTGATATGATAGTCAGCTGGTATACATGTATATCCCTTAGCGTAATGGACATGGATGTATTTGCAATGCACAGTCCGCAGGTGAGATTTGAACCTGCAACCTTCTGGTTACTAGACAATGCACTTTACCAACTGCGCTACCGAGCAATATCAGACGGCTGGTCATGATGATCAGTTGAATGTATGGAAGTGGGCGTGGAAAGTGAGACTTAAAAAAAGTTCAAAGCTGATATTGTACATTAAATTGTGTGAATACTGTAAATAATGTGGAATCAGATTATATATTCCCCAGGAAGTGTGAATTTTTTTAAGCAAGTTGAAATTTGAATGGTGCAAATCGGAAGTATTACGTGGGACTTATTGCATGGCAAACAAAGTGTGGAATATAAAAAAGTGCCTGAAGTAATTCGTTTTGAGAGTCAAACGGGTTTCTTGCTTCTTTGCATTCAGTCGTTGAATGAGATGGGTATATACAATGTAGAGTTACGCTAACCCGCTGTGTGCCAAATCTTAAGTGGACCTCACTCAAAGATAATGAGGCATGATGAAGAAGTCACAAAGGGCATGCGGAGAGGTCACTTGCACCCATAAAAAATATTTAAACCGCCATGTCAGGCTCTAAAAAAACGTTAAAATAGTTTTCATAACACACTAGCCTAGAATGGAAACTAAGCAAGCCCATGGTGAGTCTCAATTGTGACCCCAAAACACACTTATCGTCTTTATTGTTCATTGCTGAGCCACGTGACGCGATACGCTTGCTAATCCCATTAAAGTAATCCACACGGAAGCAATTTAAGGCTTGCAGCCCCATCCATCGTTAATTTATGCCCTATTTAAACGCACTCCGAGTCGACTCCCTGCTTTATTTTTTGGCACGGTGTTCAAAAACTACAAACCCAAACTAGCTCAGACATCTTGGATTAGGTCGAATTAAGACATCGACGGAAGTGTTGTTCTCGATATGGGACAAGAATCCCTGGCAACAGCGTTAGATGAAATAAAACGTTTTCAAGAACTTTTCATCTTAAATGTCTTTAGATGAAACTCCCAAAAGTTAAAAGACAATCAAATACATTTTCTAGGAGGAGTTTGTTAAAAATATGACTTCCATAAAAATGTCCAAATAAAAACAAAATGGCGGGCCGCGGCACTACTTGTAAAATTCTAATGTGAACTTTCACCTGTTATTTTATCTTTAATGCTCGCTACACTAATAATGCTATCCAAAAGACAGCATATTCTCAATTGAACTATTTACTGGATGCCAGAAGGATCGAGTGCACAGCTGTGGAGCCTTTTCTGATGGATGCGGAAGAAGGGCTAATCTATTCAAAATGGTTCCTACTCTTATACAGTCTTGGCCGCCCACCCGCATGTGACGGCTGAGCCTAGCCCATGTGAATATGTATGACCTGATGGTCTTAACTAGTTTCAACCAGAAAAAAAATGTAGGGGGCACCATTGAACCATTTTTCAAAAAACATTTAAACAAATCTCTAAACTATAGATTTTTATGCTCGGTCTGAATAGTTTCCACCTATTATTTGACCCCCCCCCCCAAAAAAAAAAACCTGCATAATTTTTCTTTGCAAACAGCGCATCGCCACAACAACAGCATGCGACGAAATACAAAATATTTCACGCAAAGTTTGAAGGCAATCAGATAAATTCTCTAAAATGGTGACAAATTCTCAAGTAAATCAAAATGGCAAACTTCTTGTTAGGTTTAGGTTTTGCAGCGGTTAATAATAATAATAATAATAATAATAATAATAATAATACTACCTGCTACCTGAAGTGACAACAAATGGCTGCACCAGTAGCGGTTCTCAACAAATGCTTAACTTTGTTTAGCCATTCGGGCATGTACGTGGTCATTCATGAATAAAACATGTCAACCTTATTAAAAATAATCTGTCGATTGTGCCAGAGGCTCTTACGGTCCGCATCACCCCGCCCCTTCACCTTCTCCCTGCATCCTGCAGGGTTCAAGGAGACGAGCTCCTAATTAGCACTCCAACACTGAAAACATGCACTCATATTCCTTATGATCCTGTGGCGAACGTGTTTGATTGCATTAAATAAAGCAATTGACACTCAAGGCTACACAGGCAGTGGTAAGTTCACATCTCACCTGAACATCTCGCCGAGGCCCTTCAGCACGCCTTTCTTTGCTTTGTTCCTGTCCTTGTCTTTCTCCTTCTCTTTATCCCGTTCAGGCTTCTTCTTTTCCACCCGATGTTTCAGCGCGTCTTCTTTGGAGACGTTGCCATTGGTGGCGCCGGTGAAGAGGTCACCACTGGCGGACATTGAATCCTGACCTGATCGGGAACTTCCCTCTGTGTCCTCGTCCACTTGAGTGACAACATGGGGGAGAGTTGAAGAAACGTAAGATTTTAGCTACACATCTGATAATCGGGGCTTTGCTGATTTTGATCTAAATTTTGCTCCTGGTTACATCAGAGCAACCATTTACATCTCACATGGTTTAATATCTTTGAACAAAACACACACAGCCTCATTAGAAGTGGAATATATTAGAAGTGGCAAATCCAGGTCCAGAAAGTAAAAAAAATATTGCCACAGTTTGGCTTTAGCCTCAGCTGCTAGCTAGCTAGCGCCCTAGCAGGTAAACAAGCACCATGGGAGCTAGCTAGGGAGCTAACTAACTAGCAGCTGAGGATATAGCCAAACTATGGCAATATTTTGTTACTTTCTGGACCTGGATTTGCCACCTCTACTCCCTATGTGGTTTGTAGTCATCTGAAAGCTCAGCAGGTTTGCTAGCCTGCTTCAAATATATGCATTTAACTTAGCTCCATTGCCTGCAAACCCCCCCCCCCCCCCCCTTCAGCCTATTTCCCATAAATTATGTGATCGAGCTCCAACGCTAGTCATGTGAATCGGGTTTGTAATTTACATCAGAGTCTAATTCAAACCCAGACATCACATGGAATCCAAACTCCTTAAGGTGATATACGCTTGATTAAACTCAAAGTTCCCATCACCTCTAATAAGAAGTGATGTGCAAAATGTAATTAATCTGTCAGTAATTATACATATACAGTAAGTAATCTTGAAAAAGGCTCCAAGGGAACTTAATTGCAAATGTGCTGGTAATGGTAAGATCCTGTCTGCAATAAATAGATGTGAGGAATATATTTATCATATTATAACTTTTTATATTATGGAATGTCTTAAAAGTTGAGATCGGTTGAGGAAGGAAAGCATTTCCGAAGGGTGGAAAAGGGGACAATAACGGACTCAAGGTCTATGGGATGACAGAAAATAAAAATAATAAATGTATTAAAGCACTGACTCAAATTATTTTTGTTATCGTGCGATGGCGAGTATTGCTGACGTAAGCCTCTAGGTTGCAGGTTTTGCATTATTAGCCTAATAATAACATTTGGTACAAGTGTCTACAAAAAAATAAAAAATAAAAACAAGAACAAATACTAAGCAAAGGTGTTTCTGTAGGAGGTGCCAATTTGTGGAATAGTTTTGGTACTGACCTGAAAAGATGCAAGTCACTTGCTGAGTTTAAAATTTTTTTTAAAAGAAAAGTTCAAGAAAATTATTTAAATCAGACTTGAGCTGGCAAAACAGTAGAAATGGTGTCATTTCTTTCGATGTATCAGTATGAGTGTCATAAAAAGTGTATATGTGAATATGAGGATGAATTATTATGGTGTATGCCTATGAATTACATGTACATATGCTACTGGCAAATGCACGTACATGTCAAAGTGCAGTTGTATACACAAACAGGTTTATAATTGTTTTTAAATTGATATATATGAACCTATTATTGTATCTATTGAAATAAGTAAGGGGTAGGACTAGATCAGTTTTAACTTCTTCCTACTCCCTTTTGAACATGTAAACTATTTTCTTTATTTCTATTATTGTTTTTTCTTTTTTTACTTCACATTATATCCTTATAATGTGTTTTATGTTTTTCTTTGTTTATATGTTCAATAAACCAACCAACCAAAAAAAAAGAATATAAATTATGAAAAGTTGCTTTGTCATTTTACTTCTGTTTGTATGGAACCACATATTTCCTTGTAATTATATTTCTTGGCCTCGCTGACTATCCACTTGCAAAAAAACAAAAATAGTATGACTAACTTTTTTTAAATGAGTGCTTCATTTGTTTTTTTGTTTACATTATGTTTTAATTAGCGTAAAACTCTCGAACATCTTCGCATAGTCAAATATGTCAGTGGCCTGTTGCTGCTGTAAAGAATTGTAGTTAATAATCGTACCCTTTGCTAAACGTAGCACTTAAAAAAAAAAAAAGCACCACTGCTTTCTTAAGATAGAACCCAGGAGCAAGACGTACAATGAAAACGGCAGAGGCCCCAGAATTGAACCCTGTGGAACACCATACGTTATTGCACATATTTGTCGAACCACTTTCTTTTTTTGCTCGAAGAAATTACAATAACAAATCATTAGAGTCGTGTGCGTGTCTTGACCTCCGCTGAACCCTTGAGACTGACTCACCCAGGGGTTTGATCGGACCCAGGTTAAGAACCACTGCATTAAATGCACGTTCCTGATATGAGGTCTCACAAAGGTTTTCAAATTGCTTTAAAAGGCAGGCTGGGCAAAGGGAATCATACATTTCCTCGTGATTCAGCACAATTGAAGTAATCAAACGAGTCTTTCAGATTCAGAAATAGCAAAATACATGAAAGGCCAACCATAGGAATTTAATACTGTCGATCTGAGAAGAGAAAACCTGACAGAGAGCCCCAACTAGCAGGAGAAGCGTTGATGAAATAATGATAATTTGCGGGGACAGAAAACCACAGGAATCATTTTGGGCCACTTTTGTCAAACTTTCATCCTTTCAAAAATCAAGAACATTAAAGCCGGACTGTCAGTTCAGGCTATGACAGACAAGTACAATTGCCTGTCTTATTACAACACGGAGGTTTCTGGCTCAAAAAGTGAACTGATTCTTTTTCAAAAATATCTTCAAAGGACACGACACCAAGTTGAACAAGGAGGAGTGCATTTTGCCGAGCGGGATATCTTATGGGGACACATTTTACTTAGGAGGTGGCAAATTATTATTTTATTTAAATAAAAGTCGTAGAGCAGAGGACAGTGGCAGCTTATCTGTCAACTTTGACTATTAACCTCAGTGACGAGCACAAACTGGCTGCTTTTATCTAAATTGAAAAACAGAGTTATTTGAATATCATGTGGGGAGGGGGGCGGGGGGGGGGGGGGGGGGGCTGGGGGGATGCAATAAACCACGGCGGCGGAAATCGCCTGCTTTCCCCATTTTTCTTTGCAGAGATAAGACTGTATTTAGTGGCTCGCAGACAGAGCTTATGAGAACAAAGCATTTCAGGCAAATATTTCCCTCTATTTTCAAATGTTTCCCTGCCGCCCGCGTTTCACGGAATTCTTTGGTGGATGCAAATGTATATATTGCAATTACTCTTGTGGTGCTGCAGTATTATTACCTGTTGGCTAAACATAAGACATCCCTCTCAATATGTCTAACACATGCCTTTTTTTTATCATCAAACCAAGGAGAAATGGATATGTTCACTAATTCGGGAGTTGGGTAGGGATGCTGTGACTGTTTTGTTTTTTATTTTTAGTTTAGAATACATAATTTGAAGTTTAAGTTCCTCAGTAATAAAAAACAAAAAACAAATGTATGTAAAAATGTAACCAAAAAAAAGCCTTCCGGGTACAGACTGAAGTTTCTGGTTGATACAATTACAGTAAATTAAAACATTTGAATTTGAACTGATACTAAGAGGGTTTTTTTTTCCCAGCCTCTTTTTCTGTTCTGTTGAACAACATGGTAATGCATTTTAAAGCATGTTGCCACAGTCTCAAACAAATTCACAAAGTATGAACATGTCTTAATATTAATGACCATGTAGCCAAGATGCCAAAATTAAATGATTAATAAACAACTAATTAATTATGAATTTAATCAATTATTTGAATAATCGAGTAATCGTTTGGAGCCATTGTTTAATATTAAATTGTCCAAATCTTCCATATTATTTTGATATAATTAATAAAAATGAATAACACAATAATGCTAAAAATAAATACATAATGCAAACAAACAAATAAAATAAATATTTATAAATATAATATAAATAATACAAATATAATATATGATAACAATAAATACAATAAAATCATTGATATATAATATATATATATTATAGTATTCCTAACAACGACTACAATAATTGGTTTACAGACAGTATTTGGGAAAAAATGGTAAATGGTACTTCATTTATATAGCGTTTTTCCACCGTACAAGACCCTCAAAGCGCTTTACATTGGACTACTCATTCACCTACTGATGACGCAGCATCAGGAGCAACTGAGGGTTCAGTATCTTGTTCGCTGCAAAAAGGTTTGTAATACGCTCATATTCAAAATAAAACGTTACTGAAGCGATAGAATAATAAATTCTAAAAAAAATATCCAATAGTGACACCCTTACTGTGTATGATTCACAATTGTGGGAGTGATTTATTAAAAACAACAACAACTACAACTCATATCTTATGACTGGCAATCCCATTTAATTGGGAATCCTGACATTCTGGAAAGGCTTAATAGAAATATAGGATGGCTAGCCTACATAACTACTAACAAAATGTGTTGTTTTAGAGGGTCACAACCACCACTTCCATAAAGTACATTATATAGTCACTGCCTATGTGTTTAAGAATAAGTTATTTAAACCCAAACCAATTTAAAAAAATGTAAAAAAGAAGTTGAGTGCTGAAAGTTTGAGTGTTTGTTGTGGAATTTTACAAATACAGTATAATCAAACATTGTAGAATAAACGGTGACACTTAAGTTTTCAGGAAATCATGACAGGGGAAATTTTGGTCAAACAAATCAACGCTGTAATGTTTTAACGCAAAAATGGGGTAACTTCCCGAAACATAATATGAAAAGACCTTCAGGGATCAGGACTAAATAGCTTTGTAGTCTTAAGAAAAGCACTTATTAATGAAGCTATTTGGGAAAAGGGGACATTCAGATTGGACTCTGGGGCAATAGAAAAAGGTCATGTCTAATTAATCCATGCTAACACTGTTCCAGTTGGGATCAATACATCAGTGTAATTAAAGAATTGTAAACATATCCATTGTGTATGACTCAAAACAATGGCGAACGATGAGTACTGAACTGAACTTGAACGTTAAGATACTTACATGTATCCATGCTGTTTTCGTCCTCAGGCAAATGAGCACTCGGTTTGTCGTACGACTTGTCGATTGCCGCTCGGAAACTGTCGTTGCAACCTCGGCTCCTGATGATCCGAGAGCGCGGCCTGTTGACATTGATCTCACCATTCCGCGTCGCTGCGGCAAGGGCCGTGTGGAGGCTTTCAAGGGAACTGGACTTTTTCAGACCTAGCGAGGGTCCGACATTTTGTCCCGAAGGGCCTGTGGGAAAAGGAAAACCGGGTCAGACAGACACGTACCGACTTACAAAAGCCGCGTAATAATGCGGCAAACTAATGTAAAAAAAAAACGACAACAACAAAAAGATTAGATTGTTCATTTCTGTGTGTGAATACGGATCACCTTAATTGTAACATTGAACACTTTCAAAACAGTTGGGATAAAAGTAACCCAATTATGGATCAGAAATTGACCAATCCACTTTATGGGTAAATTTGACCCAACTTTATGGGTTGTTTTATACAAAATGACCCAATTTTTTGACCCAAGTAAATAATCTGACCAACATTTAGTTATGAGTTGTTTTAAGCTAAAATACCCATTTCTTGACTTAAAGTTGGGTCAAATCGACCCAAGTAGAGGATCTGTCCATTTTTGACCCCCAGTTTCTAGAGTGAAGAATTGAAGAATTCTACCTCTTCGCACACTACATACTTTTGTAACACTTCATGTGTAGTATGAGTTCCTCATCCATCTCGACACAATAACACAAACCATACGACTGGCGCAATTCTGTCAGCGATTTAACATGTTTGAATTTGGCTAAATGAGGTGTGACCCACTGCTGCTGGGTGACCCCAGTGGGTCTTTAGATGGAGTCTTACGCTGCCAAATGCATATTAAGGAAAGAAAATAAACCCCCATGTGTCTAAAAGGAAATCATTTGGTATCCTGTATGCACTACCTCCACTGAAATGTATTTGTTTTTTTTGTGAAGGGTTGGAGCAATGCCAAAATAGAAAAATCATCTGAAGAGGAAGACGAAGGTCTTTAAGGTCGCAAGGGACTCCCCTCCTTCCGCTACATCTGCTACCAATGCGACTGAATGAAGTGTGAGTTATTTTCTTCCATTCATTGTGCCTATAGATCTACTGTCTAAGAAGTCAAATAGGCTAAAAAGGTCAACTGTTATCCACTGGAGTCTGGTTTCCAGACTACTAAATGCACTGTCATGACTTTTAAACTCCATTTTATCTTGGGTTTCATCGATGCTAGTAAACATGTCCAATCCCAGGAGAACCGGGACCCAAATCCCAAAGCACTATTGCAAATAACTGAAAAATCCTATAACGCTGCATCAGATGAGCTTACATGTGCACCTTCGGGCAGGCTCAAACAATAAAATAAAATTTCTCCTGTGTGGTCAGAACTCTCAGATTACAGGAATACATCACTGACTGCTTGTATGTGAACCGCTCTGGCTAAATAGCTCACATGTTGTAAGGGACTTGTCAAATAATGTACAGATATATGGGAAGGTCAAAAATGATGATTTTGAGATTTCTTTAGAATCAGCCTAGTTTCATTTCCCAGCAGTCCAACAGTTGCACTTAGAGTAGAAGTTTATGAAAATAAGTGATTAGTAGAATCATTATTACTCATACCAAGCGCGTCTTGGGAAACTTGCAAACTTGGTCTCAAAATAACCCAGAATTTTTCACCTCTAACATCATTTCACAGATGATTTACATAAAAGCCCACAGCAACCAAAACAAATGGAAATTACACCATAATGTGACCATCCAACATCAAATCAAGGAGAACATGTACAACAGTGTTTTGGTGCCATCGTGCAGACAATGTAAAAAAAATTAAAAAAAAATTTTTTAAACAATTAAAAATAGTTAAAAATAATAAAAAATAATAAAAAAAATTATAAAAAATAATAAAAAAAATTATAAAAATTATAAAAAATAAATATATTCATTAATTAATGTTCAGTTTTAAATAAATATTCAGCTTCAAGAGTTTAATGTTTTGATTACTGCTCGATACGCTATTTCATTGACCGTATCACAATTACAAACCGTCTACATACGGGGCTTAGTTATACCTGACCAAAAATTTCCACTTTATGCCGTTATGAGTGGGATGGAATTATAATTCAAATATGAACACTGTTAAACTTGCAGATGAAATGATGATTGTGAATTGTTGTAACTTTTTCAGGTAAGTCAGGTAATTATATATGATATAACATTTTATAAGTATATTAAGTGTGGAATTACAGTATATGAATATCTCAATAAATTTGTTTTGACCCATTTAGCTTCACATTTATTTATTTATTTATTCATTTACCTTGTCAATTTAAAATCTTTCATTGGTGATGCCCAATTTTACAATGTGTCTTTTTCAAAGAAAGTATCTACAGTATTTGGGCGAAGGACCAACATTATGTAGTCATACGAGAGTAGCCTAAAAATATTGCAATTCAGGCTACTTTATGGAAAAGTGAAAACAAAAACAAAAAATTGTTTATTTATGAAACCCCACCCACATCCGCTCAAGCATTTTGCCTAAAGCCTGAAGAGAGTAGACTCACAGAAGCCAGAGTGCGTTTGACACAATGGGATTGCAATCTCGTACAGGATGCAACAGTTGAAGGGAACCAAAATGACATGTGCCGTATTCGGAAACAGGGAATTATCCTCCCACTCTGTATTCGGCATCACGATCCACTTCACCATTGTTTCTCGCAAGTCGGGTGAATGAATGGCAGCGAGTAGCAGAGACACAAAGACGATGGAAAAGCAAGGAAAGGAGAGAGAGAGAGAGAGAGAGAGAGAGGAGAGCAAGTTTGCCCGAAGACCATTGCCAGCTGCAACCTTCCTTTGTTTTCATCAGAAAAATCCCAAGCTCTCAAGGGAGAGTTTGACGGACAGCTCTGTGTATGGCGTTCTATTATGTGATTCCTATCTCCAGAGCCTATCCGCTCTGCTCCTCGACGCCCTCTTATTCAGAGCCATAAAATACATATTCCCCCCCATTGCATACAGACAGGAGTTTGCCACTCCCCACACGCCTGCAGGAGGAATGAAAATCATCACGCTGAAACGCACACAAAGGGAGCTAATCTCAACAAATAGTGGCTGCACCTGAAATTGTGTCACGTCCAGAGGCAAAACTTGGTCGCCAGTCTGTGGTCCTTGGGCATATTAAGTGCAAGGGCTGTTAATTGGAGAAGATCCATTGCCATTAAGCGTTAAAGGGGAGCCATGGCAAACTCCATGAATAAATCAACAATGGTTATTACAGGGACAGGAGCCCGTACTATAATTAGAGCAGCTAAAACTATGCAAGCCAGCTATTATTCACCATAGGCACTTGCATGTAAAGATCTGTGTACAGACAGGGGGCTCCATTAGACATAATTTATTCAAAGAGCCAGGACGGTAAAAGGGTAATTATGGTAAAAATAGCCTCCGAGGTGGTCAGGGAAAGGCCATGTCCGGGTACCCCAAAGGAGGGAAGATATCCCTGGAGTCCGTCGGGCTCGTACGTCTCTGCCAGTTGTAGATCATTAGCATGACAGAGGACGTCCTTCATACCCTCAACATGTGTCATAAAAAAGATCTTAATTAAGGGGGCGTACAAGTAATATCTCAATAAGGGTTACAGGATGCCTTTGCTATGAACCAAAATAAACCAAAACATCTCGGGAAAACAGTGATCGCTTGACTAAGACCTTTTAGTCTCACCTGTATCTCAAAAAATTATTTTACCGAGTCATTTTTGGCAATTGTTACATTTCCTCATGAGAGGTATCGGCTCAAGCATGACCCAGTGCGCCAAGCAAGGTCCAAGTATGGGTGAGTTTGGTTTACAGGAACAGGACCAGACAACTGAAATCCCAGACCTCAAGGTCTTTTATCGCCAAATTAGAGATTGTATCAAAACAGAGACTGTCACCAATTTGACTCACAATGTCAGTGATTTTAATCATTGTCATTCCCACTAATGCCGTTTCCAACCTTTATTATTATTATTATACTTATCATAGCATTTTATTCGCCTCACTTTTTTTCCCATGAAACAACTTCCACATAATTACACCGATGTACGCCGTTGCTTCATCCATCTTAGCGTTCAGCTATCCAGCATTCCCACGCAATTTCTCCAGAAATTGCCCTTCGTCTAGTCACAATTAACATTGGTTTAGATTCACATGACATCCCCAAACTTATGGGCCACACCGAGTGAGGGCCTGGCAACTGCCCATGGCTGATCCACAGATCACTAAAGCCTTTCATCCGATGAATCAGTAATCTGTCTTTGCTGCGTTAACTTGACCGTGTCAATTCATTTCAGTAACAAGCTACAAACCAGAGCTAAACTCGGCCTATAATGGATCAATTGCAATAAGCCAGAGGCTCCAAACTAGCAATTGACACCTTTATTGCAAGCACTACTCACCACTTGTGTACCAGTACCCTAAACATCTGAGCTGTGCTGAGTATTTTTCTTTCATATTGCAATATTAGCGGCCACTATTCAACACTACATTGACCATTGTGCATAAACCGTAGGAAAAGGCCGACCATGGTTTGTAATGAGTTAGTAATGGAAAACGAGGAGGGGGTCACTTGTGTAATCTCTTTTATCGACCCATGGAAACATAATGGGCCATGGTAATAATTAAATAAAAGTCCTGGCACATATGCTTACCTCCACTGGTCCTTGCGCTGCTGTTAATCTCATCAGCTACTGTTAAAGAGCACAAATAGGCATGAGCGCTATCATGCAACATGCAAAGCAAAGAGAAGAAGGGACAATAACGTTCAAGAAAGGACGCTGTGTCATTTGAGAATGGGGTTTAAAAGAAGAGGATATTACATTCCATGCATGAGCCTGTCAGTCATGAGGCTTACAAAGCACAGATATTCCCGCAAACCGAGGTACCTCGCAGATTTTTTTTTCTTTCTTTGCCCAATCTTATTCTCCATCTAAATGGAACAGGAACATGGGGTGTCTGATCAATTTAGCATATTTCAACAATGAGGCTCTTCAAAGACAAGAAATCCATCTGCTGCTGTGATATGGGAGCACCTGGAATACGTTTTAAAGGAGAAACAGAAATCCCTACGGCCAAGGATGTGAGAGCTTGTCGTTGAGCATGTTAAGCATTTAGTCAAGGTAGCGTTGGAGCAGAGAAGCCTCATTAATGAGTAAATTAACTTTGGAGAAGAAAGTTCTGAATCTCCAACATTCTTTGGAAGACAAACCCGTTTATAAAAGTACGCTATGTACGTCATTCACTACCAGCCATTTTCACTTGTGCAGCGGAGCTTTGACTGGTTAGCAGGAGGTGATGGTTCGAATTCCACCTTAGGCAGATTGCAGTTCAAGTGTTATTTTTACTCGTAAAAAGCATTCATCTTAACATTCAGCTATTAGCATTCAGCTTTCAGCATTCCCACGCAATTTCTGCAGAAACTACAGGTTGTCTAGTACTCTAGTACTCGATTTTGACAGAATATTCTGTTCTATTGCTATAAAAAGATGGAACCACCAAAACAAAGATTAGAGTCTCTTCTTTCATCAGGAAAAAAAGTACATTTGTATCTGTTTCCGTTTTGCTAAGGTTCATCATTATTCACAAACCTGTTGAAAACACTGGCAAAAAGAGCTTGTTGCAACATGGCCCTGGCTGATCTCGTATACTCTAATGCCGCCTGCTGGCTGTTTTTTTGTAATAACTACCATTGCTTTAAGAGACCTCTTTATGTCAGAATTGACTGTAAACATAGTTAGTGACCTGCCCACCTCTGAATATACCATGTAGTCACTGAAAAAGTATATTTGATTGACTTGAGGTCAGGGCTTGCAAGTACTTCCACAGCAAATGCGTCCAACCATCCATGGATGATATAATAACATTAGAAGTACTGTATGACCAGAAAAATGCATCAAGGCTTATTCAAAGATTGTCCGATAAGTAAAATAACTCAGTTTCTTTTCAGAGCTAATCAAATAAACAAGTAAATGCCGACATCACTTTGGAACAATCAAGAGGCTTTTTTGATATCGTCCCGAGATAAGATGTGCATTTGCAGCGATGAGCCATCTCATCGCCCCCGTCCACTCGACTCACTTCCTGTCCTCAGACAATCAGATTACATTTGCAACCGACACTGAAAAATCTAGAGGATAATGTCTGCATAAATTGGAAGGGAAACAAACCAAAATATCAAATTGCAGTCCGATTTCAAACAAAAGCTTTACATGGAACTTTGTTAACTGACAAAAGGAAGACAATAGGTAGAAGGCAACAATATATTGTTGACCGAGACTTAGTTTGAGTTAGGATTTGCTACATCTCTTGAGAATAAGTGAGGAATGGAGAGCCGGGAGAGAGGGCAACTACTTAGCATACACTGTACACTGCAGATAGCCATGACAGTCATAGTCACAATGTTTTTACCTTGCAAAATAAAAAATAAAATAAAAAGGTCATTTATCATCCAAAGGAATTCTGAAAGTGTCATATTAAACAAGCAAAGCATTTACCAAGATCCATGCTCTTGGACTTGCGTGACTTGATGATCTCCAACTGAGCAGCATTTTCATACTGCTTGGTGCGCTTTTCTGACATACTCTGACGGGCGAAGCCCTCCCTTTGAAACGAGCCATCAGGGTTGGCATCAGCACTCAATGAGCTGCAAGAGATGAGAAAGTGATGTTAGGTAGGTAATGTTTAAGTGTGTGAACGTAAGCCCATTGATCATTGTGTGAATAGCCGTCCATATTAACTCATTCACTTCCAGCCATTTTCACTGAAGCACCCCCCTTTTTACTGGATTTTGACTGATTTTGCAAGGCCCACAGAATATTCAGTTCGATTGCTATAAAAACCTGGAACCTACCAAAAGAAAGATTTGAGTCTCTTTTTTTCATCAGAAAAAAAATGTATGTTTGTATCTGTCTCCGCTTTGCAGCAATTAGCATTAGAATACAGCTAAGTTTAATCATTATTAACAAACCTGTTGAAAATACTGGGAAAAAGAGCTTGTTGCAACATGGCCCTGGCTGATCCCTTATTCTCTGCTGCCACCTGCTGGTCATTTTTTGTAATAACTACCTTTGCTTTAAGCGACCTCTTTATGTCAGAAGCTGTATCAAAGCCTCCTGTATGCTCGAGGATTAAAAAAGAAAAAGAAAAACGTACTTATACGTTTTTGGGTTTCAATGAGTTAATCACATTAAAAAATACACAGTCACTCCATTCCGCTATTGTAATTAACCCTGTCACTATCAAATATTTTTTGAATCGATTAATCGACTGATCGGATTCATTTTAATTTTTAATTAAAGTGCATTACAAAAGCATTTTTTCCCTGATTACTGTTTATTAACCGGTGATTGGTGGTTATTTTGTACTTTGTATTCGTATAGTGATTGAGGATTTGGCCAAATTTTAATAAAAAAATGTCGATGAATTAGATAATCGATTACTTTTCGATGAATCAATTAATTTTGACAGCTCTAGTTATAATGAGGATCCTACTCAAGGGCACCTCAATGCCTTTGCTGGATTGTCTAAGTTTAGTTCTGCGTGACACCTGATGTGAGGATGCTCTGGGGTCAGTATCACTCAATAACACCACTACCCACCCCCAAGCCTGTCTGAGTCCAGGCTTCCATTGCAATTTACCTTTGAGATGCTCTATCTCTGTCTGGATCTTAATTGAAAATCGGAAGGGAGTGGGAGGCAGAGTTTGGGTGAGGGGGCAATGGTATTTGCATTACAATTAGGGTGACCACCTTGCCATTCAAGTAGATAGATGCGGCGCTAATGAAGTCTTCGAAAAGATGCGAGCATGAAAAGTGTTTTTCCCTTTTCCATTTTAAAAATAGAAACGACTGTAAAAGACCTGCCGGCACTTGTCTGCATGTAAACAATTGTGATTTGGTTTGTTGATCTCATTCAATACAAGAAGTGCGTCATGTGTCACCAAGAGGCCGGTGTTAATATGTCACTTTGCTGTCACCCGTACTCGGCACTCCCGTCTACGCTGCCATACAGGGGCCACCTTCCGCTGACACAGGAAAGAAAGAAAGTGGAGCAGGAAGAAAGGAATGACAGCACAGATGTATTATTCATTCATTCATCATCACTCACGTTTCCCCTCACATAACTCACAGCACAACACACAGTTTGTTTTTTTGTCTCAGAATGTGTATCTTTCTTGAATGAGACAGTTCAGACAGCACAGAATGTATTTTTCACTCACTCTAGCTGTTGTGATAAATGACTACACAGGGCGTCAAAACATAAACATAAGCGGAAAATAGTTGGGCATGTACAGTGGGATACTTCAGCTGAAGTGAAATTTAATTGACTTATTTTTGTCATTTTTTTACACATATTAGGGCTGGGTAATATTTTAAAAACCCTCATAACGTTTTTTTTTTTTTATGACACTTAATTATGGTTTTATGACTAAAAAATATATATATGTTCAGTTGATGCCCCAGTGAAGGGATAAATTAGGTAATTGTGGGTAATGCACTTGAACACATCAGGTGTACAGTGCATCAAAAAAAGTCAATGGTCCAAAATGTGGACATTTTTACGTATGTGTACTATAAAAATGTGTTTCCAACATATAATATTGACAATAATAATTTGGAAATTTTGGACAGTGCCATTTTGAACTTCAACATGTTTTGGACAATTGGGTGCAATTTCAGCTCACTCAGTAATTTTTTCATATGCTTTATATTTGATATTATTATTAATAATTTAATAATTAATGAAGCAAAAAGACAAAAATTTGACATTTTCCTTACGAGGGATTTATTAAGTTTTTACAACATAATATATTGTCAATAAATATTAGCAGTGTTCAATACCACTATTTTTTACACTAAACGATCGAGTAATCACCGATACCAAGGACGGATATCATTAACACTTTTAAAACGTAAAATTCCCCAAAAAAGACAATGACAGATCATTTTAAAGAAGCACCTACAGTATATATCTCAATATAGCATTTTCCCTTAAAATTGCATGAAATTCATGCCAATTTCCCATTCTTCTGATTTCTAGAGAGGGCGGCTGATAACAGTATCGGTACTCGCCAACCAAATAAAGCACCAGGGGCTAAAGCCAAACTGTGGCAGGGTTTTTACTTTTTAGACCTGGATTTGCCACCTCTGGATCGGACAAACTAATCCGTCAATGACCCATATAATGTATATGCATTCTAAATAAACTCACATTAGCATTTTTATTCTGCTTATTTACCACTTAAAATGGGGTATTATCATGGTAATAATGTAATATTTCGATATTGTTTATAATTTAAAAATGGGAATTGCCCTCAATCTGTTAAGTATAGATAATTATTGCCATACATGTTTTATATTGTTGCTAGTAACTAATTAAATTGTGCATGTTATTGAATATTTACCTCACTGGTTTATTACAAACCACCATTTTCCAAACCCATTATGAAGAGCAGAACGTCTGCTGCCTGGGAATTAAAGTTGACACTGTAATTTATTTTTTGCAGCTGCAATTCCAATTTTATTGAACATACATTGTGAGGGAAAGTGAATTAAATGTTTGTATCTGCATCATCCACTAAAATGTAATGGCTTCTTCCTTGGCTCATATGCCAACCATACCTTGTACGTATACAAATTATACAATATTATTTCCACTGACTCCATCTTTTCTGTCAGTGCATGTGGCCTTTCCTCAAAAATGAGCCCGAACCCACATAGATAAAATGTTCCCTCATCCCTCCTACTTTAAGCAGTGTTTAAAAGTGATTTCCAACATTGCGAGCAGATGCTTCTGTATACGCTAAACGACCTGATGTCATCTAAAATTAACCAGTGCTGCGCATTGCTCACAGGCAATGCTTTGGAGTGCATTTTAAATCAACCTTCCCTGTCGCCATCTTCTCCTGGTAGGGAGTTAAATGTGTCAAAGCATCCCTGCAGAGGTATTAAAAATGCTAAAAGCTCTTCTTGGTTTTAAATAGGAGCCGCCTATCTTCTCCGTTTGGTTTGTGTTCACATAGTGAAAATTCACAGCTGATGCTGAATCCAGATTTTGATATGGTTATATGGATTTTATATGGTTATAGATATGGCTGACAGAACTTCCTGTGTTAGCCTTGGGTGCTTTGATTCCTTCCTACACTGCTCCACTGTCATATGGTGTTCCACTATGGGAGGACCAAAACTGCCAAAACTGCCAACTGACAAATGACTAAATAAATAAAAGTGAAAATAAAAGGTGAAAATAAAAACGGATATAAAAAATATAATTAAAAAATGTAATGGAAATAAAAACGTATATATATATATATATATATATATATATACACACATTTCGACCTGACCAGCATGAAGTAAATAAATGTGAGAGCAGAGCGTTTTTATTTATTGATTGATATTTAATTATATTTAGAAATTATTTTTTGTATATATTACAACATTGAATTTTTAATTTACATTTATTTTTGTAATTTAGTTTTGTATTTATTTATTTATTTAGGGATATATATATATATATATATATATATATATATATATATATATATATATATATATATACACACACACTGTGTGTTTTTTGTTGTTTTTATTTTAATATATATTTGTTGTATTTATTATTTGAATTATATTTTTTTATGCGCTTTTATTTTCACTTTTATTCATTTATTTATTTTGGCAGTTTTGGTCCTCTATATTCACAGGGTTCTATTTTGGGGTCCCTGCTGTTTTCATTGTATTTGCTGCCCCTGGGTTCCATCTTAAGAAAACATGGGATTTATTTTCACTGCTGTGTTGCAGGAAATTGTCAAATTTCCCTTAATTGCCGCCCCAAAAATATTTATTCATACCAAATAATATATCTTTGTTCATATAGACGGAACAAATGAATGACCTTCTCTTAGATGCCAGATGACGTGTATCTTTCTGTCTACTCTTCATCTACGCAGCATTAAACAGCAACTAGATTATTCAGGCAAAGGAAAATTTCAGTTTGTATGTTTGCTGTGCAGCATTATTCATGCTGATATTCACCTGCAAAGGAGGGCAGAGGCACGGAGTCCCCCCGCATGGAGAGCCTCATGAAACATATGCAAGGTGAGGAGAAAAGAGGGAGCATGTATGACATGCTTGTAGCAACAGCGCACCGCAGAGACACAGTAAATATTCATGAAGCTAGAGGGGACCATTAGCATTTCAGGGAAAACACACAGGCGCATGTAATTCTTAGTTATACACTATTCCTGATGGCCGAGTCTATTAGCCCATCAAGCGAAGAAGCATAACGCTCGCAATATTAGCCGGAAAAGTTTGTTCACGTCTATATGGACCCTTTCCACTTTATATGTTAATGTGCAATATTGTTTACTAGCCAATGTGTATCTAAACACCTGTGAGACTGAGGGCATCTGTGCAACAGAGTGTGTGAGCTGGAGTATATACATTGTGTGTGTGTGTGGGGGGGTGGGGGGGTGGGGGGTGGGGGGGGGGTGCTTGCGTGCGTGCGTGCGTGCGTGCGTGCTAATGTACCCATGTGTAGTGTTTCTGCAACAATTTAAAAGAAAATATGCACATAATAATTGATTTCTCTGTATGGATAGTAATATTAGTCTTACAATTCTTTGATCAATGACGTTATTGGCCAGCTCCACAAAATAACACATTGTGTTATATTTCATGTTTCTCAGCATACACAATTTGTTCCATGCATTTCAATTGGTGTCAATTATATGTAGATTAAATATAAACGTTTTTTTTTTTTTAATAGATAGATTGCTTCATCTTCTGATCGACTTGGCGATCGGTTATCGTTATTTTTTTCTTCTCAAAACTCATGTGTAAAGCCTAATTATTTGTTTCACTTTGTTTATTGATTTAAATACATTTCATTGTGTATTCTCTCAAATTGTATTTTATAAACAAATGGGGGGGAAAAAAACAATCGGAAATTGCCATTATGAAATTATAAATTACGAAATTATATGTCATTCATTGGTTTAATATAAATTTTGTGTATCAGAAATATTGGTACTTGGTATTGGTGACTACTCAAGAGTTGAGTACTCGTACTGGTATCAGTCTAAAAAAGTGGTCCTTTTTAAGATTTCACATACACGTCTGAGTTTGACATTTATTTTGACAGGTTATAAAATACTATAAAAATAAACATTCAAATAGTTGCATTTTGTTATGTTTCCAACACCGCCTAAATTCCATGCCAGAGAGGAAAACTTTCATTCTATTATTTATCCAGATAAATCTACTAAGCCACTTCATCCTCCTTCATTCTCCTCAGTCGTCTTATCTTATCTTTTTTTTGTAAATCACGCGGACAAGGACCTTCCTGTTTGGCTTTAGTTACAAAGCGCGACAAGGAAGTGAGACACCGTAAAGGGAATTAATGTAACAAAGCAGACCAACACGCCAATGAAGGAATCATTTATAACCATGATTTATACAGTGAAAGCTCAAGGAGGACACCTTTTGGATTCCAATTTCTGGATAATTCACACAGATAAGGGAAAGTACGAACAATGCCTTGTTAAAGGTCTACAATTATTTGATTACTAGACAAAGTGCAATTTCTGCAGAAATTGCGTTGGAATGGTGAAAAGTTGAATGCTAAGATTTGACTGCATGTGCTTATGAAGTCAATTGAAAGATAAATTACTCAAATGTGGTCCAAGCGGGTACAACGTGGTGGAAGGCAATTGCTAAGGTGACTTGTTCAAAATCATGGCTAATGGCGTATTTATTTTATTAAGTGTCATCTGATGCATTTAATCATTTCAGGGACATTATAATGCATTTCTTAACGTGCAGTTAGTTGGTTTACATGCATATCACTTAGCATAATAGCAAATTATATATTTGCAATGTGCAGTCAAAGGTGGGATTCAAACCCACGGCCTGCTGGTTACTGGACAATGCCCTTGACCAACTGCACCACTGAGCAGTATCAGACAGGTGGCAACGATGTTATGTATGGAAGTGGGCGTGGAAAGTGGGAAAAATGTCAATCCCATTGAAAATGAAAAGGGCAAAGTTTTCATTTAACGTTAATTTGTGCGAATACTGTAAAGTATTATGTGGAGAATAAAAATCACAATAACATATGTGGGAATGCTTCACAATTAATAAAGTTCCAATACCATGTGGTCTTGCTCGGACCGCATCCGGTGCTTGCTTGTGCATGCTAAATAGTGTGTGTATGGTTGCACTTAAACAGGAGAGAACGAGAACCGCTGCATTTGAGCAGCTGTGAGCGTTTGGCTGAAAGGAAACGTGCGCCTGCCTTGTTTTCACGTAGGTGACTTTGACGAGATGAATTATTCACCATAACCCTGGGCAGTGGTACGGAGCGCACCTCTGCCCTGCGTGCAGGTCTGCAAGTCATAAGTGTGCGTAAGTGTGCGGTTGCTTCTGTGAGAGCGGGTAAAGGCAGGGGAGGAGGCTCGGGCATGAACAATAATCCACTATGACAAACTTCTACCGCATGGAATGCTGAATAAATCTACTCGGCAATAGATGAAGAGGAACATTGAGAAAGAGAAGAACAAAATATATGAAATCACAGAGAAAATGCCACAGGTAATTTTTAGAATGGATGATTAGACCTTTCAATGTGAACACGAGCAATACCTGCTGCGTTTTTGTTCTATAACAAAATGGCTTAACTGCTTACAGTATTACCACAATTTGAGCGCACAATTGCTTTATCCTTTGACAAGCTCATAAATCTCAACTTTGAATCTTCCTGAGGATACGTTGGCGCTAAAACCACTTGGGTGACAGGAATCACAGCGGGCGGCAGACCTGTAATGGTCTCCGGCTTTATCTATTATTTATTGCAAATACCCGCAAATGTCATCTGCCTGCATTGGAGTCTTCCCAAGAGGTCCATTATTAAGAGAAAAGGCAATGATGTCATGACATTAAGATCGTAACACTTAATAAAGGTCCAGTCAGACTGCTGTGATGTCATTCATTTTGCTCACTGGCACAAGGGGGCAACTTGCATTCAAATGTAGGGATTTGTATGCTATGATCATTTTGGTATCATCCATGCAATATCCATCAGTATATATTTACATGGTGATAGCATTTTATGCATTCAATCGTCATTTTCCAAGTAAAAATACAAAATACCACTGATACCAAGTACCGGTGCCACTAGAGCATGAAGTTTCCACAAAAAACAACAACAACAAAAACAATGACATAAGTTTAAGGAAAGACCCATATATCCTAATATAGCATTTTCCCTTGTATTGTATTGTATTGTAATGTATTGAAATGAATGTGAGTTTTTTATGGTGATGTCACTATTGAATATTTTTAGAATCAATTATTCAGTCGATTAATAAGATTTGTACTGTACTTTGTAAATACTGTTGATTAATGATTGTTGTTTATTTTATATTGTTTAGTGATTAAAAAGGGGGAATTGATGTTATACTTACTCATCAACCTTTTTGAAACTAGTAAAAACAAATGTTTGCAAATTAAACACAAAAGATCATCAGTCTGCTTTCATCAAGGACGACAAAAATCTGTGAATAATTACTGTTGAATGTTAAATGATTACTTATTAAAAAAGTTGTTGATTAATTAGATAATCAATTACTTGTTAGTTAATTGATTATTTTTGATAGCTATGTTATTCTATTTGTCTAATTTCTAGTTCTTGATCGCAAAACGGCCGGGAGAACGACACGTCTGTTGCTTACCATTCATTCTGACTGGCCAACTCATGGATCCATGGTACCGGGTTCTCCCCGACGAATCCCAAGTCATCGTGAGAGCTTGAAGACGATTGGTCCGAGAAGTGGACAGGAAGCAGTGGCGGCCTGTCATCTTCTATCAACACAATGTCATCCTGTGGCATGTTCACAGTGGGAGAGAGCTGGTATTTACCTATGACAGAGGGCAAGAGGCAGAATGGATAGAGTCAGTCAGGCCTCTTGACTCAATAAAAATGTTTATGACTTTTTAACTCATTTGCTCCCAAAAACGTATAAACACGTTATATTTTAAATATTGCCATGGTGGTCCCAAAAATATACTTACGCATTTTTTCTTTTATTATGGAGCATACAGAAGGCATTGATGCAGCCTCTGACTTGAAGAGGTTGCTTAAAGCAATGGTAGTTATTACAAAAAAATGCCCAGCAGGTGGCAGCAGAGTATAAGAGATCAACCAAGGCCATGTTGCAACAAGCTCTTTTCTCCAGTGTTTTCAACAGGTTTGTGAATGATGATGAAACTTTGCTATATTCTAATGCTAGTTGCTGCAAATGAAAGAAGAGACTCTAATCTTTCTTTTGGTAGGTTCCATGTTTTTATAGCAATAGAACACAATATTCTGTGAGCCTTGCAAAATCAGTCAAAATCCAGTATTAGACAAAGTGCAATTTCTGCAGAAATTGTGTGGGAATGCTGAAATGTTTCTGAAATAAATTCAAAGATAAATTATATGAAAATTACAAAGTATTAATTGTAGCTGAAATATATAAAAAAAAAAAAAAGACTTGAACTGCAATCTGTTTAACCCTGGGATTACGCCGGCTGCGTGTGCGTTGCGGATCAACTGCGGAATAGCTGCGTCGTGCCGGATAAACCTATTTTCTATTTTTGCCGGACGACGCATCCGTCGGCATCCGTCAAATGGCAAACTAGCACAGAACACATTGAGCGGGATAGGAAGACCGACGCAGTTTCAAAATAAAATTTCCGGTTACTTTTCAGAATAAAACACTCGCCAGATCCTATTTTGCAATCATGTCAGTAAACGTCAAAAAGGGCGTAGCCAGGTTTGTAGTCAACGGGCCCAGGTGCTTATTCACGGTTTAAACACCAGTGAACATGCACGAGGAGAGGTTTATATTGGAGGTAGCACATCCTTTTTATAAGGACAACCCCCAAAAAAGGGAAAAAAAAGGTTAAATCAAAGGTTCCAGTCCACCTCTATTTCTGCTTCTGTGTTGAGCGCAGACAAAAGTGTGTTTATCGTTGTTTTAAATGCCACATTATCGCGCGCGATCACACGAGATACGGCGGGAAGTTGTCCGGACCGCAGCTGTGTGCAGACGGTGAGTGTTGTCCATAAAATTGACGCGTCCGGAGCACGCAGTCAAGACGCAGCGGAGCGGAGACGCAACGCACACGCATGCGGTGTAATCCCGCGGTAAGGTGGTATTCCAGTGTGGCAGGCAACTGCTCAAAAATCTGTGCCATTTCTGACATAGAATAATATGTGACATTGTTTATAATTTAAATAAGTGAATACGTTAGTATATACTGAAAGCTTGCGTTGAATTTACATTTTGAATATAGAACAGAGTAAAAACTTAATAATGACAACTGAAGTAATGGATGTGAAATAATTTGACAATGATTAGCATTCAATAATGCATTTGTAGTAAAAAAAAGTTGTCCAAGCGGGGTTTGAAAAATCCAGTAAAACAGCAGGGAGAGAAGGGGGTTGCTTCAGTGAAAATGGCTGGGAGTGAATGAGTTAAAAACAAATAAATTACACATCAAGTAGTAGAATATCAGCAAAAACCTGAAACTAACCTAAACCAAAATCCCAATGTCACTTAAGGTGGCCAAAGTTGAAAATATGAGCCATTGTTGCCATTCCCCTCCAATATTCTCAGAGGACAAAGACGTGCGGCAGAAGAGCTTTTCTGATTTGTATTCAGTCCTGCATGACCTTCCCTGCAGCAGACTTCTTTGAATTGCCCCTTTACATCTCCTCAGCAGTCAAAGTCAATAGGAAATGTGCTGCATTGGTTGACACTCAATAGCAAGAGCGGGAGAAGAAGGCTTGTTCCGTCCTATAAGATGTCCCAATGAGGACAGAGGTGGAGGATTCTTTCCGTAAAAGGGCGTTAAAAGAAGTTTTCAAGTTTGAAGGCAAAGTCGAGAGCAGAGTTCAAGTACACATCTGATTACAATTCGACAAAAGGCTGCGTATGTGTATGGGTTTTCATTATCAGGGAGATCTTGATGATTTAATGGTCGAGGAACGACTTGGTACAATATTCGCCCTACTAAAGCCTCAAAGTGATTCAAACAGGTATTTAATTTCACAGAGTGCCAACTAATGACAGCTGCATGTTGTGGAAGTAATTTTGAGCAGCAATTATTGCAACCACGAGGTGTATAATTCAGTTGAGTTTGTTGCTGGAACCAAATAAATTAATCACGGGAAAATAAAGATTCAAAACTGACTCATGGCGAGATTGACTCAAATGAACCTTTAACTCAACTCAGGGTACCCGTACATTATATGTCTCATGATATGGGAGTCATTTAAGTTTACACAAGACACTATTGTTATATTTAAAACATGTTGAGAATGAAAATGTGTGATAACGGATTCTTGTGTAAGGAATTGGGGGTATTTAGATAGCACATATAAACATATAAATACGTTAATATGTCCGCCAATATTGGACAAGTGAAATGAAGGCAATTTCTCACTCGGGCAGCTTGACAGAGAACCCTGGGTAATTGAATTCATGGCCACTGTAAATCAGCATGGGGAACACCAGTCACAAACTCCAGGCAATTGCTGAAACTGAATGATCTGGGCGAGTGGGTTCCGTTTTGCTGGACGTTAATAACTTACTGGACTTGACGTGATGACGGTGATGTTTAAAACGATAATAGCACGGTTCACATCCATCAGAAAAAATAATATGATATGATATCATATGATATGATATCATGTAATATTATATGATATGAAATATATCATATCATGTTATATTATATTATATTAGTATGTGGATAGCAAGTATCCACAGAAATGTACAATGTAGTACTGATCTGAATAGCTGTCCACGCTACCAATACTATATCCCTTGTGATGATAATGTATGACAATGATGTATTAGCCATGCTTAGTTTGTCGAGTGTTATGCAGTTACTATGTCCCTTGTTATGGTGATAATATACGATGATGATGTATTAGCCATGCTTAGTTTGTCTAGTCTTATGCAGTTACAATGTCCCTTGTTATGCGACAATATATGATGATGTATTAGTCAGGCTTAGTGTGTCTCGTCTTATGCCGTTACTATGTTCCTTGTTATGATAATAATGTATGGTGATGATGCATTAGCCATGCTTAGTTTGTCTAGTCTTATGCAGTTACTATGCCCCTTGCTGTTGTGATAATGTAGGATGATGATGTATTAACCATGCTTATTTTGTCTAGCCTTATGCAGTTACTATGCCCATTATGATGATAATGTGGTCAGGTGTTATGCAGTTCTATGTGCACTTATTAGTTATCCTTAGTTGGACTAATCAGCCTATTTTATCATATAAGCCTGTGTTCTGTCATATAGAATTGTGCGTTGCCCTAGCGAGAGTTACTGAATGACAATTTTGTCATTGCATCAAGGTTCCTTAGCCGAGGTTTCCCATCCCCGCTCTTCCATGCAAGCTTTCTTCCATGTGTTCTGCATCCAAGAATGCTAGCTGTGGTTAATTTTCACTTTGTGATTTTAGCATCCAGCACACTGAAGGTTCTTAGTCAAGGTTTCTCTGTCAAGTCTTTTCTTTCAGGCCATCTAAATCAAGCCCTGCTCTCTCCGCTCTTACTTTGTATTTTTGTATATAAAGTTTCCCAACTCCCGTGTCCTGTCTGCGTTTGGTTCCTAACTCCGCACCTCACGTGACAATAAACTGCTTGTAAACCATTGCAAAAATACAAATGTATAGTATGCACATTTGTGTCAAAATACGATATGTCCCTTAAAAGGGTTATGGCGATGATTTGTAGACTTAGTTGAGGCAGGACTTGCCATTTTACAGTGCCACGGCAGGTCATGGCCATGGAGTTCAACTGTGGCACTGTGACACTTAGTGCAGGAAACAGTGAACTTTTTGAAGTGATGTGCAGAAGGTGACTTATTAGCACTTTCAGCCATGTTTGGAGGAAGTGAGGTGCTAATGGGACACCTCAATCCAGATTCTAACATGAGACTTTCTGTCACAGTCAGGCATCTCACTTTATTTTAAGTCGTTAATAAATGCTCAGATTCTGAAACTTTCAAAAAAAAAAAAAGATGCATAGGACATGCTCTTTTTAATTTTTACTGTCAATGGAACTCAAATCAAGAGTGGAAGTCAGTTTTTCCAACTCCACTCAAACACAGGCGTCCGTGGGCCCGGTTGTGGTCAGCTGTGTGGAAGCGATTTGTTGATATTGAAGCATCAATGTTCTCCCTCCCTTTGGCAGCGAGTGCAGACACAGACAAATGCATTCCTTGGCCAGAGAGACCACCTGGCGACATCCATTCCAATGGATCAGCAGTGCCGTTCGCTCTTCTGTTTCTCTGCCTTCCAAGCAAGGTGCCTCCCATTGAGACATTGAGCTCTAGGGTGAGAGGTCACACTAATAGGACTGATCCATCTTCTTGCCTCCATCTGTGTCCATCACACGTACTTCTACTTTCTGCTCTCTGGTCTTATTTTTCCCTTGTGGTTTCATAGTCTTGGGCGTTTTATAGCCTATTGATCAGCGTGATGGAGGGGTTATTCGTTAACCCATGCTGCCATGGCGATCAGTCCTATACAAGTATTGCAATGGGTAATTTCACTAAGTACGGTACACACAGGTGAAAATTAATGCTCTGCGACTAAGGGGAACTGTTAGGATATTGCGTCTCTGTTCCTCAAGGGATTTCGTCATCAACGGAAATGGGCAGAACATTAAGTTGAGAGACATTTTTTTTTCAACTTCTGAACTAAATACAATGGATCACAAGTGGTGAGTAGTGTAACTCAGAAGATGTCAAATATTGTCTTCACCAATTGAGTAAAAGTCCTGCAAAGACTTTTAGTTTGAGTATCCCAGGATATGTTATCACAATAAATAACCCCTTGGGTGTAGCTACTTGCAATGTGGAATTTCTCACGGACACATGCACCCCTAGATGCCACAGAGAGAAGGAACAGTTCTCAGGTTTGGAATAGAATCTTGAAGGACGGTTCCTTTTTGGCCCATTTAACGTGGGAGGAAAGGGAAAAGTGAACATGCACACACTACATCACAAAAATATGTACTTTCCTGTTCGCCAACAAGTTTTTCATTCATCTTCTTCCCACGTACAGCTCCCACACCCTGTTTTAGAACCCTGGTCAAATGGTCACATTAAGAAACCGTGTTGGATCGTGGGCTTCAATTTTCACCTCAGCATGTGAACTTGACACCCAGCAGCACTTTTCAGTCAGACAGAACGGAAGGTAAAGCCGGGGTGTGATAACAACCTTTGCATCCTCGCCTGGCTGTCACTGTCACACTGTGTGCGCACTGGAAATTTCACTCCACCTCATAGTTCTCCCCCACGAACCCAATTTTGTTCTGTTTTCTCTATAAGAAACAAAGTCCTGTCCTTAGACTCCCCAAAGGCAAAAGGGTGGGTGGTTAGAACGAAAGAATAGAAGTAAATTGTCAGAAACTCATTTAATTTGAGCCTGGAGTCGAGCAGAACATACTGCACTTCACCCCTGCTAGTTATGGATTCAGCCTAGAGCCTTGTGCATGTGTGACGACAAAGCTGACAATATCACAGCACCGCATGCTTTACTGAAGAAAACAGGGAATTGGATTGCCTCTGACTATTAATATCTAGATGTGTGAGTCTGTGAGCTTCATGGATACACAACAACACACAAACACGCAGAGGGTCTGAATGATGGGTCCAAAAAAAAAAAAAAAACTCGGCTAAGAACAAGGGTAACTTACAGTGTAATCAATAATAGCATCAAATGTCATGTCAGGCTGTTCTCATATGAAATAAGTATAAAAATATTGTGTGAAAAAGCAACTTCAAGAGCTCTACATGAATAACAACAAGGACCAACAAGTAATATCACAATTTTCTTCTATGATTCTTATATCATACAAAACTTGATATACGGTCGAGCTACATGGATGTGATCCAAAACTACCCAAGCATGGGTGTCTGTCCAGCCTGTGTGATAATTCACCAGTTCTACACTCCGTATCGAGCTGTCAGTCAAGGCCCAGCGGCTGTGTGCATCATGACCTTGCAAAGCCACATCTTAACATCTGCCCCTCCAACCACAACTGTCACATCTCACACACACTCATTTTTTTCCTAACTAGACCAAAGTGAAATTGCACATCCACTACAGTAGGTGACAGTGGTGTGTCCAGTCGCAGAGAGTTCGCAAGGAATATTAGCTAACAATTTAATAGACAAATTATACTAGGGTGGCAGAGAGAATTATTATTGATTTTTTTTTTGGGGGGGGGGATATAACAAAAATAATTGAGAAGCATATTAAAAGTAGAATTTGCTACGAAGCATAAAACCCATCCTTTTTAAGACTTAATAATAACATTTGTTTGGATCACCGAAAAATGTGATGTTTTATTTCAAATAATGCGATGTAAAGCAATACAATAATACAGAAATAGATGAGATGTATAGAAGACGGATGGGTGGATAGAATGCTGCACTGTACATCAGATCCAAGTCTAAATAACCTTGGAATTAAACATGTTATTGTGCTCTTGCTGTCATATTATTTTCTTAATATCAATAATAGCTTCCATCAGTCTGCCCCAGGGTAGTTTACCGCATGTGACTATGGTACGTGTATAATGCATCTTCTGTGATGCGTCTTTGAGTGTCCAAAAAAGCGCTATATAAATCTGATACAATATTATTATTATTATTATTATTATTGTGAGAATGCTTCCAGCCGATTTACACCATTCAAATTTCAACTTGCTTAAAACATTCAAGCCATCTTAAAATCTGAAAATATAATCTGATTCCACATTATTAACAGTTTTTGCATAATTTAACATTTAATGTAAACTTTTTTCCACATTCATTTTCAATGGGACAGACATTTAAAGTTTTGATGTGCGAAAACTCCTACATATTACATCCGATTTACACCATTCACCATGTGCAGTTTAATTTTTTGGGCCACAAGTGGCAGTAGTGATCCAAAATTGTATTTCCTGAATTCAGCAGCTTAAACATTCGGTTTTTTCAATGTCATTTAACATTATTGTTATAATAAAGCATTCCACATGCATTCAAATATTAGTATTCAGCTATTAGCATTCCCACGCACTTTCTCCAGAAATTGCACTTTGTCTAGTTATAATAATAATTATTATTATTATTAAATTATGTTGTTCTACAGCAGAGAAAGAAAGAAAGAAAGAAAGATAGAAAGAAAGAAAGAAAGAAAGAAACTACTACTGAGTTATGCCGCCACAAAGTCAAAAAATAAAGACTGAAAAAAAAAAAGGTATTTCACTTGTTGAGTATCTTGCTCAAGGACACCTCAACATAGTCCCAACCGCTCCACCAAATAAAAATGAAAAAAAAGATAAGAAAAAATAAAATTACCCACACTGTTCCAGTCCTTTTCAAGTGGGAATGTTTAGTAAAATTTGTATAATTATTGTAAAATGCTTTATATTGTACATGTTTGTTCAAATGATGAGCTGCTTTATAGAATAAATGCCAGCCTAAAACAAATTATATATTTCTGTTTCTAAATTCAAGTAGCGTCTCCCGCATTGTTGGAGCAAAGAAAGCCTGTCATAGCCAGTCGGCATGGGTTAATGAGAGCGAGGCCTGAAGACAAAGAAGAAAACAGATTGACATTTTGCTCGCAGTTACAAAAGTCACAGATCTGAGACAAGCGCTGAGCTTTAGTTGTGATGTGAACTTTACAGCTTCAGCACACACTCCCAACCTTCTTCTTCAAACTTTCCCATTTGACCCATTTGACTGTGAGTTTGCAGGATGAGATGAGCAGTAGGCACCCTTGAAGTCTCGGATGGAGAGAAACTTTTTTTTGCCCACAGTTACCGCTTTTGATCACTCATACGAGCCCATGTCAGAACAGCCAGTGGAATAAATATGAAAACCCAATCAATTTGGATTTATTTGATTTATTTAACAGATGAAAAGACTAGCTAGAAAAAAAAAAAAAGGAGCTTGGGTGTCAAAGGTATGGAGTCAATGTCAGGCCTATTGATCTGCAGGTTTAATTAACCATCAGAAGAGTCAGTCTGACACAGCTTCTGATCTCCTATCATCAGTGGCAGAGTGGCGCCACTCGGACTCAACGTGTGCGCGTGCGACAGCCGTACGAATGCGAAGGGTGGGATGGCGAAAAGGTGAAGATCATTGACCGATGACAATGTCACCCTATTTGCTGGCGAAAAGTCAAGTGCCTCAAGATGGGCTCAAGCTGGAATTGGAATGGAGCGAGAATAGATGAAAGAAGTAATGCAAATGATATGAAAAAGAGACAATGGAAGGCATAATTTGAGGATGGCGAGATGAAAAATGGCTTCATTCCATCATCCCATAAAAACGCACCCTCCCTCAACCTGGCTTGTGAAAGGCACATCGATAGCGAGATGACAGCAGTGACTGCTGGTGGATTGAATTGCCAATTCCAATACACGCAAAGAGCTAAGATGTCAGCCAGTTGATGTCAGCTGGCAAGATGGCGGAATTGGCTTGAGTGAAACCAGTCAGCGGTGGAGCGAACGCAGGGGAGATTAGCGATGACGCTAATCCCTTTGGGGCTTGAATGGTGAAACGTGGTGTGCACCTTGAGACGCGGGGCTATGGGGGTGCGAATAAGGCTGTGAGAGCGTACTGGGGGGATTTAATCGAGGCGAGCAGACGGTTATGGAAGCTGGGGAAGAGGCTGAAATTGATCATGAGATGGCCAAGTGCAAGTAGACGAATAATGAAGAAAGTCGATATAAAAATGACAAACCTTTTTAGGAAAGCAAGCAGAAATTATTGGGAAAAACTGAATTAAACAACAGAATAAATTTAACACTCAAATTTAAAATCATCTTCCAGTTTAAGACCCTAGAGATAAGGTGCCAAAGTTAAAGTCCAATTTGTCTTCTCCTAAAATCAAAATATGTTATTTATGTGTTTATGTCATAATGTTAATGTCTATAAAAATTCACCATCCAACCATTTTTGAAATTGCTCATCCTTAAGTCATTCAAACTAAATACGTGTTTTTTAATAATGTGTCCTTCACTCCCAAAAACACATTTATAGGTTTTTTGGTGTTGTTTAATACAACATCATACAGAAGACGTTGATGCAGCTTCTGACATGAAGAGGTGGCTTGAAGCAATGGTAGTTATTACAAAAAACGGCCAGCAGGGGGCAGCAGAGTATACGAGATCAGCCAGGGCCATGTTGCAACAAGCTCTTTTTGCCAGTGTTTTCAACAAAAATGTGAATAATGATTCAATTTAACTATTTTCTAATGCTAATTACTGCAAAACGGAAATAGACGCGAATATAATTTTTTCCTGATGAAAGAAGAGACTCTAATCTTTCTTTTGGTAGGTTCCATGTTTTTTTAGCAACAGACCACAATATTCTCTGGGACTTGCAAAATCAGTCAAAATCCAGTAAAACATCCGGGAGCGAAGGGGGTTGCTTCACTGAAAATACACTTTGGACTAGTTCAGTTAGAGTAACAGTGCTTAAAGAGAGCAGAGAAAACATGTATTTTATGTGACCCTGACTTACCAATGCGTCCAACTGAATTTGCTCGTGGTGTGTCAAAGCCCTCAATGCTTTCATACAGGGAGTGGGAGATCCGACGCTCTTGGTTATTCTGAAGGCTGTAAGGGTTTACAGGATGGCCCTGCGTAGGTGGACTTCCAGGAACCTCCTGCAGAAAACAAGAACGGGAGAGTATGAAGCTTAGACATAGGTACACTGCCATGATTTAGTGATGGGGTGGAGTGCTCGCCTCCCGACCGAAAGGTCGTGGGTTTAATCCCATGCCCCTGTGACCACGTCGAAGTATCCTCGAGCAAGATACTGAACCCATTCTTCTTTACTCCCCCTCCTTAGTGTCGCCCTTTTTTACCTAAGATCTTGGAAAGCTTTTTTTTAATGTTCCTTGGACGCGTTGTGCCTGTTAAGTCAATTTGCCCTTGTGCACATGCAATGATAATAAAAATCTCGTCAATCAAAAGTTGTATCTACTGTAAAATCAATGTACGCATTAATAAAGTGCTCATATGACTTTCTGACACAATGCTGCTCTCCAAAATCATGTTAGTGGGACCGACCTCAGCTTGTGTCAGTCTTTTCTGGCTCAGCAGTGTGAAGCGCTTCCTGCAGTGAGCTGAGCTGGCCAAAAGCCGATAAAAACTCCATGGATTTCCCATGGGCCGATTGGCAGCTGTCTCAAACGATAAATCCGGAACAAGTGACATTTGTCATGTGGCCAATGTGCAGGCCTGATAGTTACTCTGCTGTGCAAGTCAGTGCACGCAGCAGTTATGCTAAATGAAGAACGGTTTATCCTTACGGTTTGGTAGAGATACTGTTTGTCTTCAACAGACTCTCAGACACAGTTTTGTGTTACGTTTCGTATGATCATTCTGCTGCAGTTATTTATTTATCCTGGTATCATTTCCAGTTTTGATGGAATATCACACAAAAGTGAACCGAACGGTTTGGCATATGCACAAAGAGCTGCCAAAAAACAAGAGAAAAAAAGTCCCCGTATAGAGCGTTCTTTTTTTTTTTTTACACAGACCTTCCTTAAAGTCTCGACTCTATAACTCAAGCATGCTTTGAACCAAGTCTCTAGATAATACAGTATTGATGTCCAACATTTATTTTATGGCTCGCAGCCAAGAGTAATAGACAGAAACGATGGCTTCAGACAAAAACAGTAGGTCAAGAAAGGGAATCTTTGGCAAACACAGTGATGAAAGTTGTGATTTGCATGATCTGAGGTTCCTCTAAATGATGAGTGCTGCCATGTTAGGCTCTCAAGGGAGTGGCACAACCTGGCTCGAGATTGGAGATGCACGCAAGCCAACTGGGACTTTTTAATAAGAGGGAGTGGTTTAAATAAGGTTGAAAAAGCAGCACTTTAGCTGAACAACATTGATGAAAGCAAAAACAGAGCACGGCTGTGAGTTTGTGTGCATTAAATGAATGACAAAGAATCTCACTTTTGTGCATCTGATTTGAATTGAGTCTGAATTCTGTGCGTGCTAAAACGTAATCACTCTGACAATGTTTACCGACTTGGGATAATTTACACCGATAGCAGAGATGTTCATGAAAATCCCGAGACTGCAGACATTACTATGGCAGAGTAGTAATCAAACATTTAGGTCTCCTCCAAGAGGACCCCTTCAACGATTGCATTATTTAGCACAAGCATCAATTAGCCAAAACGTTGAGCCCAGAGAGGTTGTTTGCAGAAAGTTGAATGTTTTTCTCTTTTATTTTTGGGCTGCGATGGCAGGTGGGGATGGTCAGTAAACACTATAATTAAAATATGCCATGTGAACAGCAGATGTGTAGTGCATGGAGTTCCCTGTCGGAAGATAGAACTTGGCCGTGTATGCTGATTACAACCCTTCCACAATTGATGGAGGTCCATCTAATGTACCTTAAAATCTCAAACTGACACACTGGTTAGTGAAAATCCAAATAAATCGGGCCTCCTTCACCAATTGCTCTCAACCCTAACCTTAACCCCAACCCAATCAACTCATTCAAACCTCCCAAAAACATATGAATCAATTGTTTATATTTTGTCCTGCACTCCCAAAAACATATTTATATGTTTTTTTTGTTTTATGCTAGAGCATACAGAAGACTTTGATGCAGAGTCTGACCTGAAGAAGTTGCTTAAAGCAATGGTAGTTACTACAAAAACCGTCCAGCAGGTGGCAGCAGAGTATAAGAGATCGGCCAGGGCCATTTTGGAACAAGCTCTTTTTCCCAATGTTTTCAACAGATTTGCGAATAATGATAAAACTTAGATATATTCTAATGCAAATTGCTGCAAAACAGAAATAGATACAAGTCTACTTTTTCCCGTTAAAAGAAGAGACTCTAATCTTTCTTTTGGACGTTTTCATGTTTTTATAGCATTAGAACACAACATTCTGTTGGCCTTGCAAAATCAGTAAAAAAAATATAAAAAAAACAGCCTGGAGCGAAGGGGGTTGCTTCAGTCAAAATTGCTGGGAGTGAATGAGTTAATAAGCAATCAGTTACACAGAAGCAAGATTTCGATCACCTAATCGACTATAGTGCCCGTCTCAAATATATGCAGAGATTATAGCGACATAGTCAGAAAAATAAAATGGGAAAATTTGATTTTTTTTATGTGTTCAGTAATCTTTGGAACGAAACAAAATTTTATATAGCACACACACATACATATAACCTACTGTAGTTAAAATATGTACCGGTTGGTGACGTTTGAGGTGCTTTCACATTTTTGTGTTTCTTTAAGCCTTTCTTCTAATCAATTTTTGTCACCTCAGCAAGTGTTTAATCTGCCCTAATCTAGTCTTCTTCAGAGTGGATTAACCTGTAGACTGAGCAGTAAAAAAAAAAAAGAAAGTGGTGTGCTTATTTCTAGTTTGATGCATCACATACAGTATGTACTGTATGCCCGCCTGTATTTCTCTGGGGCAATATTTGTAGCCAATGCCATCTCATACACACATTGCTTTGGCCTCTCTGTCAGCATCTCTCCGACCTTCAGTTGCAGTGAGAGGGAGTGTTGACAGAGAGTCTTAAACTGTCACCTAAGGCTATTAATGTCAAGTCTGTTGCCATTTACTGGCCTCCTATCCGAGCTTCTGCCTGTTGCCATAGCCCTAATCCAGTCACCTCTACCATGATGCTGTAATTACAGACTTAAGATGCTGCATCTTGCCGCAGGCACAGGCCACATCTCTACAGGCAGATGCCTCATTTCCATTCGTTTATCACATCTACCGCTTCGTGGCAATTTCAATTTTATTATCTGTGTAGGAAGGATTGATGACAGACACAACATTTAAGTTGCCATACACAGGAAAAATGTGTTACCGTTTGTTTTCATATGTACAGTACACCTACAGACGATGCTAGCTATGTTACCAGATACGAAAATGTCACTAGTGTGGTCCTACACTGGGGCCAAGAAGCCTACTTAACCACCAGATTCAATATATTATTTCTCAATTGGTCCTATTGAGTCTCCCCTGCTTCTCCTAAACGAGTTAGTCCTCGGAGAGCAGGCAGGGAATTCAAGGGGCGGCAGCACTAGAATTGTATTTCTGCTACTCTGCTTCCTCTACTATGTTTTGCGCACAAATTGGTGAGTACGCGCGGCTAGTAAATGAGGCCCATTGTTATTAGCAGGCTACCTACCAGTGCTTTCGTTATTGTGTCAAAATATGCATTAAAAAAAGTCTTAATTTCTGCTGTATTGCAAAAGGATGTAACAATGAGCGTTGACATGTTACAATATAAGAAAGCAGCACATCTGTTTTCCATTTCTAGCACCCTCTGGTGGATAATGTAGTCGTGCAGTTTTATTTTTACCAGGCATGTTTTGGCCACCTACGTTTAAGAACCGTGCTAATCACCAAAAGAAGGGGAATGTATATTTGGTTATCGTTACATGCCTCGTATTGAATTAATTAAGAAATTAGACAAAGATGAATATTTTACATTTTCATACTCAAAATTATAAACTGTATACCTGTATATATGCCTCTTGCCCACAGTCAGTGGAGATAAGAGTCCAGCACACCCACAACCCTTATAATAATAATAATAATAATAAGAAGAAGAAGAAGAACAAGAACAAGAAGAACAAGAACAATATTAGAAGAAGAAGAAAATACAAAGAAGATTAGAAGACGAAGAAGAATATTTGAAAAAGATAAGAAGTAGAAGAAAATTAGAAGTAAAAGAAGATTAGAAGTTTTTTTTGTTTTTTGCTTTCTTTATTAATTCAAACTGCAACATTCAATTCAAACTGAGCACACAAAACAGAAAGGTGCTGTCAAACAAGACACAAGAAAAAAGAAAACACACAAAACAAACAAAACAAAAACAAAAAAACCCAAAAGATCTAATTAGACAGTAAATTTTTTGAAGTTATTAAATACCGACAAGGCTTGCTTCGTCTTAACCCTCCTCAATGTCCTTCCATACCCTTCAATTTCCTTACAATAAATCAAAAACAAAGGTCAACATTTAAAGAAGATTAGAAGAAGAAGAAGTGTTACAGAAAATGGACAATTTGATATACTCTTATATCTCCAATATTATCATTATATATTTTTGTATCACTATAATAAATGCCATGTCAGTAATTTTGCTTCCTTGTTAGCCAGCATCTCATGGTTTTAAGTTCTCCTGCAGGAGTGGTCAGCTCAATACTAATAAAACCATAAATTACTAGTCTGGGGTTTTGATTGATAGCTCTCTCCAGGATTTATCGATCGGCTCCTCGTCCGAGAGTACGTCTTTTGTTAGGGCCGGCAACTTCCTTCCTCCTTGTCTCTTTACATAAACGTTCCCTGAGTGACTCCTGGGCTATTGGGCTGCATTACAAATAAGTCAGTGGCAGCCTAACGGCACTAACTTGGAAGGTTCAAAAAGAATAGGGAGAACTTTATTAATCCCACAGAGGACACATTTACTGGTTAACGACAAATATTATAAATGTGATATTGAATGCACTTTGTAAGTGTGCAAGAGTCGGGCGATGTGGGTGATGGATCTGTCTTTGCGTGCAATGTTGAAGTTCTGACTAATGGTGGTGGACAAAAAGCAGATACAGTCCGTTTGTCAATAATGTCTGTCAGTGCCGGAGATCTCGGACTTAAATGACACCGCAAATGTGTGGACAGGCATGGGTTGACGTTCCCTGGTCGATTTCAAATCAGTGCCAGCGAGAAGCATATTCATTATCAGGCGGTCCACTTTCCGATAGATACATGTGTGATTAATACCAATAATACCTTGGAGGGACATGATCTGTGGCTGTGTGACGGAGAGAAACAGATGCTAATAGAAACGATTTTTAAACAAGACAAGTTGCTTGATTGACATACAGGATAACCGACCAACAACCAACCCAGTTGGCCTAATTTATTTCTACTGAACTGAAAAAGGCGGTTACAAAAGAC